>NC_133325.1:660978753-661280704 GCF_042186555.1 Aquarana catesbeiana | reverse complement strand
AGGATTACACTTGACATCCAATAGGACGTGGACACCCAAAGAAGGACCCCAAATAGGAAGTAAACAGAAGAGGAGAAGACACAGAAATGCAGCTTTATATGAATGCAGCGTAAGGTAAGTAAAAAGGGAATTTGGGTTGTGCATTTAATTAAAATCCAGCAATCAAGTAGAGGAGGTTGAGAGAGAAAGAGGTGGACTGGACCTTTAAATAGGGAAGTGCAAGCCAAGTGTTTTTGGGAGCCTCTTAAAGACATACTAGTGTGATGCTCCCCCCCCCCCCCCCGCAGGCTTTATTGTGGGAATCCAGACAATGATAATACATCCATTAATTGTCATACATTAAAATACAACAATGAGTTATATACAATAACCAGATAATAAGAAGAGATTGTTATCAAACATAAGGTGTCAACTGCTTGCCTTTTTTTTTTTTTTGTGTTAACATACACAAATGAACACCTTAATAAACAACCATAAAAAGAAAACCAAAAAAAACACACAGAAAAACTGTTGCGGTGTTGTTTATTGAATTGGGACCAAATACTGTTGTTTAACAGGTTCTTTCCCAAATTAGTGCAGATGCAGTCAGTCACACAGCAACAGTCCATTCACTGCAACTCATTAAACAGTCTAGGGAATGTCTTTTTAGTATTTGTGCTGGTAGAAACATGAAACAGGAAAGGGCAGAGGTGTATGTGATACTCCAAAACATTAACCACAGTTAGCAGAGGACACTTCTCGCTCAGTAACAGCAGCACAATCTAATTCTCACAACTGGGTGACATGAGGTCGTTTTTAGAACAAGTAGCGGCAGACTGGAACAGTCTGAATCCTTAAAGTGGATGTAAACCTGATTCATGAAATTTGAGCTGAGCACATATATCTGTATTGTTTTCCTTTCTCTCTCCAAAGAACTGAGTCCTGTGGCTTTCTCCTGCTCCTTAGCTCTGTTATCAGTCTGATAACTTCTGACAAGTTCTCCGACACAAGAGACAAAAACCAGCCTGAAATTTGTGTCTTGGGAGGTTGCTATAAATAGATTGTGTTGTGGGTAAACTCCGCGCCAATATCTAAAAATATGATAGCTATATACTAAATAGATAAAGTGCTGCTCCCCTTATAGAGTGGTATGCTCCAAATGACATAAAAAGTGGCGGGAGAGGCACTTTTAAATGTAAGGAGCCATTTGGCTATATTTTTATACATTTTATTTATAATAAACGGTATTATACTATGGATGTTCTCCATTCTTTTTTGTATATCCTGCATATATCCATGAGGAGGAAGGTTCTTATATATCTCCAGTCTAACTCCATGTGAGTAGGCATTATCCTGCCTAAGCGCTGTTTGACTTTCTTTTTGATTAAAGAAGTAATTTTTTTCTGGTAAACAGATTAAATATCTGTTCACTTTGGGTGTTGATTTCCTAATTTTGGTAAAGGATCACTATTAAATTATTGGAAGATAACATCACAGTTGCAAGATCCGGTGTTGAATTTATATGGAGTTTGTGACTATTTCCAATTTGTTGGGACTTTTATATCAGGTTGTTGCACAGATGGACATTTAATTGTTTTTTAATGATCAATTCCTTTGATGCATGATTATTTATTATCACTTGATTCTTATATCATGTTTTTTTTTTATTGCTGCACAGATGGACACAAAACTGTCTTTCATATGCTAATTATAATTTTTGATTAGTGTAGGATCACCTATGGTCAGGTGACCATTCACATTAGTGCCCCTACTTCACTTTTTATGCTATAAATAGATTAGCAGAAAACTTGCATTCTCATAGCACAGCTCTGAACATTACTTCCTTCCTTTGCCAATGTGTAGGAGGGGTGTGCCTATCCTCCAAACAGCTGTCTTGGTTGTATGCCAATAATCCACTCCCAGTGCTGAGCACGAAGAGAAAATCTGTAACATGATGAGCACTTTCTAAAGGATATATAAAGCTGAAGACAGCAAATATACATAAAACGCATAACGTATGCAGGGACATTTGTTTCATCCCTGTGTATCATCTGAGGCTGTTCACTTCACTGGATATATGTGAGGGTTTACATCCACTTTAAGGCTGGGGACCACAAGGTAGTTTGTGGCACAGATAGTGACTAAAGCAGTCTGTATATTCATGGCTGGGGGCCATGAACTAAATTGCAGTACAGAATAGAGGCTTTACCCATAAAATTCTGGAACAGAATTGGTCCATAGGAGCAGCCCCTTGGAGAAAAGTCCAGTATCCATTCAAGAAGTGCTCTAGGGGAAAACTTATGAAGTTCATCGAACCATTTCTTTGCAGGGGAAGACAAGTCTGCACAGGTTCCAGCCTACAGTGCCTTGCAAAAGTATTCACTCCCCTTGGCTTTTTACCTATTTTGTTACATTACAGCCTTTGGTTCAATGTTTTTTTAATCTGAATTATATGTGATGGATCAGAACACAAAAGTCTAAGTTGGTGAAGTAAAATTAGAAAAATATATACATAAAACTATTAAATTGGTATGTGCGTATGTATTCGCCCCCTTTGTTATGAAGCCCATAAAAAGCTCTGGTGCAACAAATTACCCTTATAACAGTGGCGGCTGGTGAAGTTTTAGGATGGGGGGGCGCTGGACCCCGCCCTTCCTTCCTCCACATGACATACACATGACATGCCCTCCACATGACATGACATACACATAACATGCCCTCCACATGACATGACATACACATGACATGACATACACATGACATACACATGACATGCCCTCCACATGCCCTCCACATGACATGCCCTCCACATGACATACACGTGACATGCCCTCCACATGACATACACGTGACATGCCCTCCACATGACATACACGTGACATGCCCTCCACATGACATACACGTGACATGCCCTCCACATGACATACACGTGACATGCCCTCCACATGACATACACGTGACATGCCCTCCACATGACATACACGTGACATGCCTTCCACATGACATACACGTAACATGCCCTCCACATGACATACACGTAACATGCCCTCCACATGACATACACATAACATGTCCTCCACATAACATGACATACACATAACATGTCCTCCACATACACATAACATACACATAACATGACATACACATAACATGCCCTCCACATACACATAACATACACATAACATGACATACACATAACATGTCCTCCACATGACATACACGTAACATGTCCTCCACATGACATACACGTAACATGTCCTCCACATAACATGTCCTCCACATAACATGTCCTCCACATACACATAACATGACATACACATACACATAACATGACATACACATAACATGTCCTCCACATACACATAACATACACATAACATGACATACACATAACATGTCCTCCACATGACATACACATGACATACACATGACATACACATAAAGCAGCCCAAACATATGTGTAGTCATGTGTAGGACATCATGCTGCAGACACCCACTCCTGGCCAGAGACAACACCTCGGATTGTAAGCACTTGTTGCTGTCATTATGGGATGGGATGGATTCTCACTAGGTGATCAGTCACTGAATGGAGGCTTTAATTTGAGTGGGGGAGGGAAGGAGGTCATTAGAGCATCTGAAAAAAAACTTCTTACCTTCCGCGGCCGGCCATCCTCATCATTCTCTGTGTCCTCTCCTCTGTCATGCTGTTGGTGTGGATGGAGGGCTCACCAGCCAGATTCCAGTGTACGGAGAGTCAATCTGCAGTCCTCATACTTCCTGTTTCCTCTGTCTCTTGGGCGCAATGAGACAGAGAAAACAGGAAGTGACATCAAACATAGATGTCAATCAAACCGCCCGGCCATAGTACAAGAGCCGGGCGGATGCTACTTGGCGATTCGGGAAGTGCCCCAAGGCGGGCTAAACGTCCGCAAATGCAGCGCCACGTCTGCAATCTCGTGATTGCACAGACGTGGCGCTTCCCATAAGTGCACTGTGTCCGGCGTCGCACTGTATCCGGCGTCCGAACACAGTGCACTTAAGGACTTTGTCTTTGTCATTTTTTTATATTTAAAGGGCCAGTATTAAAAATTTTTTTTTTTTTTTTAACTTTTTTTTAACTTTTTTTTAAATTTTTTTTTAATGCCTGGAGGGGGGGGGGGGGGGCGGCGCCCCCTATGGACGGGCCGCCACTGCCTTATAAGTCACATAATTTGTGAAATTATGTCCACCTGTGTGCAATCTAAGTGTCACATGATCTGTCATTACATGTATACACACCTTTTTGAAAGCCCCCAGAGGCTGCAACACATAAGCAAGAGGCACCACTAACAAAACACTGCCATGAAGACCAAGGAACTCTCCAGACAAGTAAGGGACAATGTTGTTGAGAAGTACAAGTCAGGGTTAGGTTATAAAAAAATATCCAAATCTTTGATGATCCCTAGGAGCACCATCAAATCTATCATAACCAATTGGAAAGAACATGGTACAACAGCAAACCTGCCAAGAGACGGCCGTACACCAAAACTCACGGACCGGCAAGGAGGGCATTAATCAGAGAGGCAGCACAGAGACCTGAGGTAACCCTGGAGGAGCTGCAGAGTTCCACAGCAGAGACTTGAGTATCTGTACATACAATAAGCTGTATGCTCCAGAGAGTTGGGCTTTATGGCAGAGTGGCCAGAAGAAAGCCATTACTTTCAGCAAAAACAAAATGGCACGTTTTGAGTTTGTGAAAAGGCATGTGGGAGACTCCCAAAATGTATGGAGGAAGGTGCTCTGGTCTGATGAGACTAAAATTGATTTACTTCCTTTCTCCCTTTGCCGCCCCAAGGCCACCCCCCCCCCCACACACACACACACACACACACACACCACCATTCTCGTCCTTTATCGATGACTGCTACAATAGATCAATTAAAAACATATCTCCACACACGAGAACACTGAAAATAACTGGCTTCAATTGACTCTCGTGACTCGTGACTTGTCTCTTCTTCTCACATCACGAGTCACGTCACTGGTCACAGTCTCAGAGAACCCCGCTCACGGCCACGCAGTCGGCGCAGAGGAGGGTAATGCTCCGCTGCCACTGTGCCCTCAAATGCTGCCACTGTGCCCAAACACTGCCACTGTGCCCATCAAACGCTGCCACTGTGCCATCAAATGCTGCCACTGTGCCCTCAAATGCTGCCACTGTGCCAAATGCTGCCACTGTGCCCATTAATCGCTGCCACTGTGCCCTTGAACGCTGACACTGTGCCATCAAAAGCTGCCACTCTGCCATCAAATGCTGCCACTGTGCCCATTAAACGCTGCCACTGTGCCCATCAAATGCTGCCACACTGCCATCAAACGCTGCCAGTGTGCCCATCATATGTTGCCAGTGTGCCCATCAAATGCAGCCAGTGTGCCCATTAAATTTTAAAACTTTCTACTTTTCCAGTTCTACACATAGGGTGCGGGAGCCAGGGGAGGAGAAAGAAGACCTACCTTGTCCTCCTGGCCAGCTCAGCTCCAAATCTGATCAATTCCTCCACACCGCTGCTGCTAGTTTCATTTGACCCCACTCCACTCCGCGCCACTGTCAGACTCCTCCTACCGAGGCCTCTGTTCCTCCGATCATGCTTGTTTGCAGGCAGCATAGCAAGGGGTGGGGCCAAAGCGTCAGTGGAGCTTAAGGCCCCACCCACGGCCCACTCCTTGATCAAATAAAAAGCAGCACTGGCACTGCATGTGCGTGCTGCTCATGCCGCCTGTCTGATGACTGTCTGTGACAGACAATGGGGATTTTCAGCGCCGATTTGCAGGCAGCACATGCGGCGCCGCCCCTGCACCACTGCCGCCCCGTGCCTGGCCTCGGTGGCCTTGTGGGAAATCTGGCCCTGACCCCAAACACACTGCTACAACAACACTTGAGTGGTTTAGGGGAAACATGTAAATGTGTTGGAATGGCCTAGTCAAAGCCCAGACCTCAATCCAATAGAAAACCTGTGGTCAGACTTAAAGATTGCTGTTCATAAGCGCAAACCATCCAACTTGAAGGAGCTGGAGCAGTTTTGCAAGGAGGAATGGGCAGAAATCCCAGTGGTAAGATGTGGCAAGCTCATAGAGACTTATCCAAAGTGACTTGGAGCTGTGATAGCCGCAAAAGGTAGCTCTACAAAGTATTGACTTTAGGGGGTGAATAATTATGCACATTGACTTTTTTCTGTTATTTTGTCCTATTTGTTGTCTGCTTCACAAAAAAAAAAGCATCTTCAAAGTTGTGGGCATGTTCTGTAAATTAAATGATGCAAATCTTCAAACAATCCATGTTAATTCCAGGTTGTGAGGCAACAAAACACGAAAAAAGCCAGGGGGGGTGAATACTTTTGCAAGGCACTGTATTTACAACCTCCCTGACCACCTACTGGGCACACCTCCCCAGGGATTGGTCAAAGCAAGGTAAATATTCAGACTGTGCATTTGAATTTCCCACCCTAAGCTCTGGAAGGTTCTACACAGAGCCGGGGAATAGACCCAGGCAATCTCAGCTTCTCTGAATAAAGTCTTGGCTAACCTATTCAGTTTGCTTATAGTTTATAAACATATGTAATGGGAATAAAAATACATTTGCATTTACATGCTGCCACTATATAAAGTGCCATATTGCAGCCATTTGATAAAATCATTTATGTTCATTTTTTTCCCTCATTAATGTACACACAGCACCCCATATTGACAGAAAAACACAGAATTTTTGACATTTTTGCAGATTTATTAAAAAAGAAAAACTGAAATATCACATAGTGCTAAGTATTCAGACCCTTTTCTCAGTATTTAGTAGAAGCACCCTTTTGATCTAATATAGCCATGAGTCTTTTTGGGAAAGATGCAACAAGTTTTTCACACCTAGATTTGGGGATCCTCTGCCATTCCTCCTTGCAGATCCTCTCCAGTTCTGTCAGGTTGGATGGTAAACGTTGGTGGACAGCCATTTTTAGGTCTCTCCAGAGATGCATAGTTGCCAACAGTCCCGATTTTCCCGGGACAATCCCGATTTTGGGACCCTCGTCCCGATTGGAGGCTGTCCCGAATCGGGATTTCCATCAGGAAAATCGGGAATGTTGTTTTTTTTTTATTTTTGGAGCAGCTGGCTCCAGTAAAATGGCCGCCGGCGCCACCGCTCGATCTTCCCCCTAGTGTTCAGTGGAGAGAGGAAGGGGGCTCGATCCGTGCAGCCAATGAATCGGCTTTTTTAGCTCGGCTGTTTCCGCCGGCTCGTACTGCGCAAGCACTGCGCCTGCGCAGTACAGGGGGTCCTTACTTGCCGAGGGGAAACTTTCTCGGCAGAACACCGGCCGCTCCTGGACGAGGGGAGGGTCTGCACTAATAGAGGGGGGGGCTGCACTGAGGGGGGAGGGGGGCTGCACTAATAGTTACATAGTTACATAGTTACATAGTTACATAGTTAGTCAGGCTGAAAAAAGACACAAGTCCATCCAGTTCAAACTTAAAAACAATAAATAAATAAAATAAAAAATATTGTACAATCCAATATACCCAATTGTATGCCCTCAGTTGATCCAGAGGAAGGCAAAAAACCCCAGCAAAGCATGCTCCAATTTGCTACAGCAGGGGAAAAAATTCCTTCCTGATCAAACGGATTTTCCCTGGATCAACTTTACCTATAAATGTTAGTACCCAGTTATATTATGTACATTTAGGAAAGTATCCAGGTCTTTCTTAAAGCAATCTACTGAGCTGGCCAGAACCACCTCTGTCGGGAGTTTATTCCACATTTTCACAGCTCTTACTGTGAAGAAACCTTTCCGTATTTGGAGATGAAATCTCTTTTCCTCCAAACGTAAAGAGTGCCCCCGTGTCCTCTGGATTGACCGTAAAGAGAATAACTCAACACCAAGATCACTATATGGACCCCCTATATTTGAACATGTTGATCATATCCCCCCTTATTCTCCTCTTCTCAAGAGTGAATAAATTCAGTTCCTCTAATCTTTCCTCATAGCTGAGCTCCTCCATGCCTCTTACCAGTTTGGTTGCCCTTCTCTGCACTTTCTCCAGTTCCCCAATATCCTTTTTGAGAACCGGTGCCCAAAACTGAACTATGTATGTTCACTCCTTAATGGTTATAAAAGTTTGTGAGAAAAAAAAAAAGAAACTATTTATTTTCTATGGTTTTCTAACATAAATGTTTAAATAGAGGGGGGTCTGCACTAATAGAGGGGGGCTGCACTGAGGGGGGGGCTGCACTAATAGAGGGGGGGTTGCACTGAGGGGGGTCTGCACTAATAGAGGGGGGGCTGCACTGGGGGGGCTGCACTAATAGAGGGGGGGTCTGCACTAATAGAGGGGGGCTGCACTGAGGGGGGGCTGCACTAATAGAGGGGGGGTCTGCACTAATAGAGGGGGGTCTGCACTGATAGAGGGGGTCTGCACTGATGGAGGGGTCTGCACTGATGGAGGGGGTCTGCACTGATGGAGGGGATGGAGGGGGTCTGCACTGATGGAGGGGGTCTGCACTGATGGAGGGGTCTGCACTGATGGAGGGGGTCTGCACTGATGGAGGGGTCTGCACTGATGGAGGGGGTCTGCACTGATGGAGGGGGTCTGCACTGATGGAGGGGGGTCTGCACTGAGGGGGTCTATACTGACTCTGCTGGGGGAACCTGATGCGAGGACAGACTCTGCTGGGGGCACCTGATGCAAGGAGGGACTCTGCTGGTGGCAGGCGACGTGGCTAGTGACACGCTCAGGGATCCCACTGATTCGGCATTATGGTGAGTTGAATGATTTAATTTTATATTACAATGTAATAATAGAAATAATGCGATTCAATCATCCTGACACCATAACAACCATGGTGACGATGGGATGATTGAAGCGCCAACACCAGGTGTTTGGAGTATCTTTATCTGCTGATTGTTAAACTTTCTAGAATACACATATTTTTATTGTATAGGATCTGGGGCTGCTGTCCCGTCATTCCCCTCTCGCCCTTTCCCCCTCTCCCCCTTTCCCTCTCCCTCTCCCCTTTTCCCTCTCCCCCTCTCCCTCTCTATCCCTCATTCATCTCAGACTCTAACCACACCCTCTTGAGCCATGCCCATTTAAGCCACGCTCACTATTTCACGTAAAGCACGCCCATTTTTCTCACTTGTATTTTTTTTTTTGCTAGACCACGCCCACAAACAAATGCCCCGCCCCCTATTTATTGTACGCCTCCGTCTACAGCCAAAAAAGTGTCCCACATTTTTTTTTTTTTGCAATGTTGGCAACTATAGAGATGCCCAATTGGGTTTTCTGGCTGGGCCATTCAAGGACAGTCACGGAGTTGTTGTGAAGCCACTCCTTCGTTATTTTAGTTGTGTGCTTAGGGTCATTGTCTTGTTGGAAGGCAAACCTTCGGCCCAGTCTGAAAAACACCCCCACAGCATGATGCTGCCACCACCATGCTTCACTGTTGGGACTGTATTGGACAGGTGATGAGCAGTGCCTGGTTTTATCCACACATACCGCTTAGAATTAAGGCCAAAAAGTTCTATCTTGTCTCATCAGACCAAAGAATCTTATTTCTCACCATCTTGGAGTCCTTCAGGTGTTTTTTTTAGCAAACTCAATGCGGGCTTTCATGTGTCTTGCACTGAAGAGAGACTTCCATCGGGCCACTCTGCCATAAAGCCCTGACTGGTGGAGGGCTGCAGTGATGGTTGACTTTCTACAACTTTCTCCCATCTCCCGACTGCATCTCTGGAGCTCAGCCACAGTGATCTTTGGGTTCTTCTTTACCTCGCTCACCAAGGCTCTTCTCCCCTGATAGCTCATTTTGGCCGGACGGCCAGCTCTAGGAAGGGTTCTGGTCGTCCCAAATGTCTTCCATTTAAGGATTATGGAGGCCACTGTGCTCTTAGGAACCTTAAGTGCAACAGAATTTTTTTGTAAGCTTGGCCAGATCTGTGCCTTGCCACAATTCTGTCTCTGAGCTCCTCGGGCAGTTCCTTTGACCTCATGATTCTCATTTGCTCTGACATGCACTGTGAGCTGTAAGGTCTTATATAGACAGGTGTTTGGCTTCCTAATCAAGTCCAATCAGTATAATCAAACACAGATGGACTCAAATGAAGGTGCAAAAACATCTCAAGGATGATCAGAAGAAATGGACAGCATTACAGCAAAGGGTCTGAATACCTAGGACCATGTAATATTTCAGTTTTTCTTTTTTAATAAACCTGCAAAATGTCAAAAGTTCTGTGTTTTTCTGTCAATATGGGGTGCTGTGTGTACATTAATGAGGAAAAAAATGAATTTAAATGATTTTAGCAAATGGCTGCAATATAACAAAGAGTGAAAAATGTAAGGGGGTCTGAATACTTTCCGTCCCCACTGTACATATTAACCTTAAATAACAGAAAGCACAAATGTGAGTTTTTAAAAATTTAAATTTAAAAAACGGAAATAAGGGTAGTAGTTTGGGGTCTAACTACTGAAAATTAAGGACATTTTGAAGGACAGGCTGTAACTGGCCTGAACATATGTAAGAACTGACAGCTATGGTTAAATGGCAAAGTTTGACAATTAAAGTGATACTAAAGTCTCATTTTTGTTTTCTTTAACAAACATGGTATACTTACCTTCTCTGTGCAGTGGTTTTGCACAGAGCAGCTCAGATCCTCCTCTTCTCTGGTCCCTCTTCGGGGCTCCTGGCTTGGCTGCCCTCCAGCTTGCTATGGGGCACCCGGGCCACAGCTTCGTGTATCCATTCAGACCCCCCCTCTCTCCTGATTGGCTAACTGACTTGGATTGACAGCAGTGGGAGCCAATGGCGCCGCTGCTGTGTCTCAGCCAATCAGGAGGGAGAGTCCCGGAGGGCTGAGGCACTCGTGCACAATGCTGGATAGAGATGAGCTCAGGTAAGTATTAGGGGGGCTGAGAGGGGCTGCTACACACAGAAGATTTTTTATCTTAATGCATTAAGATAAAAAACCTTCTGCCTTTATAACCACTTTAAGTGTACACCTACTACAAACCTAAAATGTACCATTATGGTAAAGCACTGAAATGCATAACAACATATTTACGAAAGAAAATAGAATTTGGAACCATAATCAACTCATACAATATATAATATTGAAAAATAAAAGCCTTTCACTTTCAAAGTATATGTTCGCTTATGTTAGTGAATACGGTAAAACAAAGTGAAAATTCACTTTGCAAAGTATTTCCAATCATGTGCAAGGAGAATGCTAAAAAACAGGATTTTTGTTCACACATGACTGGATGTTAAAAGCAGAATTCCAGGCAGATGTAAAAGACAAATGTCAGTGCAGCTCTGTAATCAATAAGGCATCATGCATTTTGTTTTATTTTTAATTAAAGCAGTGCAAGTACCTGAATGTCATTTGGTATAAAGCTCCTACACTCCTTGTACAGGGTTGGAGTGTGGTAGGAACAAGCAGTACAAAGAACCATACAGTTAATGTGCTGACAAGAAGCATGTTGTTAGGAGGAGAGAACAGATTAACAGAGTGATGAGCTCATCATTGTGCTGCTTCTTCTTTATTGTAAAATAACAGGCTGGGGGCAGGTTCGGGTTGACCTGGGCATGGAGGAAGTTAATTGAATTATGCTGGCCATCTAACTGAGGGCATCCAGCAGCAGAAAAAGCACTGCAGAGTGAATCTCTGGAATGAAACTGAATATTGCAGCAAAAACGTCTTTTGTTATTTTATCTTATAATGGGCTAATACTTTTGTAGCGCTTACCCCCCGAAGGAGCGGCTGATTCATTATTATATCCGTAATTCACGTTTACCACCTAACCTATCGCAGCCCATACAATCAGAAACAGTCCATATTGCATTTTTCTCTTGCTTTTATTTAAGTAACATGAACTGGGATAGGAGAAGGGTTCTCTGAGATGCTCTTATGTTGTTTTGTAATTGTTTTCTTTGCCTCTCATGCAAAGACCTAGAATCATTGCGAATAATAGGAAATCACTCTATGTGATTTCTTCATCAGGGAAGATGGAAGTAGATTTGATAGAGAATAATTGATAAAGAGTCACTCTGAATAACTTCTTCATCTGCAGAACTTTTCAAGAACAGTCTCTATCTCTATATGTGTACTAGTAGCTTTACCGCCAATTCTTTACCACTACTTCCCATCTGCATGGTACTCCCAAGTTGAGCCAAAGAAAAGTCACTCTGAATAACTCTTCCCACTTGACTGATTAGAATCCCGGGGCATTGTTGAACCCAAAGTCACAGGTCATCACCACCTGTCTCACTGACTTGCGTACCAACATCCCTCAGCCTCTGGTAGTACCCTTCCCTTGGGCTTTCACTCACGTGATCAATAGTCCATGTACCACTCATAAACGATTGATTGCCCAGTTTCCTTCCGCTTAGTTGCTACTTCTTCTGCAATGATTCTTTCATCCCTTTCCTCGTTTCTGGCACGCTCCCTTCCCCACAGGGGCGGCCAACGACACCAGCGACTACATGCTGTACAGTGTCATCTACTCCTCTACGGATGCTGGTTCCCCATCCTCCTCGCGGGGGGGGCTCCGTTGGCTCCCCGGAGGGGGGACCTCTCTCCTCCGGGATACAGGCTGGGCTTCTCTCCAAACTCGAACTCCTGACTCACCATGTGACCCGGCTTTTTATATGAGAGTTCCGCCTCCTGCCAAACAAATTAATGATTGGCCAGAACTCGCATACAAACTACCTGTCACTCAGATCCAAAATAAACAAACAGGCCTGCTATATGGTACAAGCCTGCCTTAATTTACCTGAAATTGTAAGCTAACAAGGTCACCTACATAAAAGTAGGTGCCCGCTACAATTTTTATTTTACTTTTTTCTAAGGTTTATTACCTTCATGCATTCTATGCATGAAAGTAAAAACCCTTCTGTCTGCAGTTCCCCCCTCAGCCCCCCCCAATACTCACCTGAGCTCCCTTTCCAGGGCCGGACTTACCATTGGGCTTGACTGGGCTCAAGCCCATGGGCCCCACCCAATAGGGGGCCCCGCGGGCCCCGCCCATTTGCGGTTTAAATATTTTAATATATCTTCAGCTAGATCGGATGAAACAGCGGTGACTCACACTGGTCCTCACTTGGCTGCAGCGCTGCTCTGCCCAAGTCTCTCTCTCTGTCTCATCAGCCGATCAGCAGCGCAGAGAGAGAGACTCTAATGTGTAATTACGCAGGACGGACCAGGAGGAGCCCAGGAGTGGGTGGCTTGGCAACCCTGCACTCGTTGCTAGCGCCTGGGCCGCCTGGCGTCTAGCAACGAGTGACGTCATTGAGTCAGTCATGTCGGATTCGGAGTCTCAGACTCAGAGCCGATGTGACCGTGACAGGAGGTGCCTGGAGCGGAGGAGCCTGCCTAAGTGTATCTGTCTTTCCCGGGCTGATAGGCAGTTGTTGCTGCAGTCTGGCACTGTGTGGCAAAGACCAGCAATGTTCCTCCTCCGCGCCAACCGTGAGTGTATTGGCCCTCCCACCGGCAGCACCTCCTCCATCTTGTCCATACAGTCACTCACACTGACTGCAGAACTCCACCCCTGGTTCCACCCACCTCCTCCCTCCATCTTGTCCACCTTGCAGTCTGCAGAGCGGCGTGGATACAAGAAGTAGAAGGCTGCAGACACTGACAGTGAAATTACTGGACCCAACCAACAGGACTCCATTGCTCCTGCATGGGAGCCCCTCCCCCCGCCAGAGCACCGAATTAATTGACTAAAAGTGAGTAAAAAAAAAAAAAAAAAAGAATGAATTCATGTGTCAAGTCAAAAAGCAAAATACATGTGTGCCATTATGTATGAAAAAAAAATGCCCCTTTAGTCTTGACTTGTTCAATCTTAACCCCTTCAGCTCCAGAACCTTTAACCCCCCCCCCCCCTTATGACCAGGCCATTTTTTGCGATACTGCGATGCGTTGCTTTAACTGACTGACAATTGCGCAGTCGTGCGACATTGTAACCCAAGTAAAATTGACGTCCCTTTTTTCCCATTCACTTATGTACTACACACACACACACAATTTATCTTGCACTTTGTTCAATGAGTTATTTTGCTATATTCTTGCAATTGATTTGTTGTGATTGCAACCTTACAAGGTATTTGTTTGTTTTCAATATGTTTTCCAGGTAAATAAGTGTTTTATTCTCATTCTGACCAAGACATTTGTGCATTGCAATAAACACATGATCACTTTGAACTTTTTTAATCATTATTTATTTATTGGAAATAAAAGTTTTTCAAGCTTCAATCAGTGGTCATATAAATAGATTATTACGTTTTTTTTAACATGTACAGTAACACTGTCTACGGTACCAGTCAACATTTTGTTCTATTTAAAGTAATTTATAGAAGGTAGGGCCCGAAAGTGACTCAAGCCCAGGGGCCCCCACCACCCTAAGTCCTGCCCTGTCCCGCTCAATCCAGCAATGTGCACGAGAGCCTCGGCTGTCTTGGGGCTCCCTCTGTTCATTTGCTGAGACAGCAGCAGGAGCCATTGGTTCCAATTGCTGTCAATCACAGCCAGTGAGCCAATGAGGAGAGAGTGGAGGGGCGGGGCCAAGCTGTGGCACTATGTGTCTTATATACGCATAGAGCAGGGCTTGGGAGCGAGCACACACCAGTGTCTCTGTAGGAAGTGGCTATGGGGGCACTATAGCAATATAGCAGCTTGCTATAGGGGGCACTGGTCAAAGGGGAAGAGCCAGGAGCACTGGTGGGGGGGACATAAGAAGAAGAATTTTTTTTAAACCAGAACCTTTACCACCCAAAGTCAACACAACTTCACCTCATTCACTAAGCTGGGTGAAAATCACTGAGTAAAGTGATGTTGTGCTGCCTTCAATAATCCAATTATGTGCAAGCAAAAATCCTTTGTTTTATTTTCTTGCACATAAATGGGTATTCCTTGCAAAATTATTTTTTTTCTCACCTCATTCACTAAGACAAGTGAATATGCTCAACTCCCTTAGTAAATGTATCCCAATGCCTCCTGTTGCATAATGATCATATACTTTTTCTACTAGATTGTATAATACTTATTAGGGTGAATTTCATCTATGTTCATGTCACATACATAAATTTTACATAACTACACCATTGTTTTTGTCTGCATGAAATATGACTTTAAATATAACAAACTTTATTAATCAGTAGATTTTCTTATGAAAACGTGTTTTACCTCAACTTTGAATGACTCCATGTAATGCTCTCCTCAACAGACTCATCGGCACCTAACAATAATGACCGCCAAAAGCTAGTAATATCTTAAAGCAGAACTATAAAAGACACAATTTAATACAGCTCTGTATTTATTAATACATCATTATTCTTTTTTTATGCAAGCAATGTGTGTAACTGAATTTGACTTATCTTGCAAACCTTTGCACAAAGCAGAGCTCATGCTGGGAGAGGTAGAAGCAGCACAAGGAGCCACTCACCTTTACTGAAGTGTTTAACTGTTAACAAAGAACATGCTGATAAAGGAATAAAGCAGACAGGCAGTATAGTTATATACTTTCAGCTTTACTTATGGCAAGTAGCAAACTTTTTTAAGGCGCATTAGACTCTCGAAACACATGCAGGCTTACACAGGAAGTGCTAACTGCAGCAACGTATAACAACCAATCTGCATGCTTCACTGATCTTACTTTGGTAAACAGAAATCCAGTTGGCTGGTATACAATACTGTACTTTTAACTTTACCACTGCTCTTTCTGCTGCTTTGTTAAATAACCCCAGTGTCATTTACAAATGTGGACTTCATCACTGTGCTGTTATGGGATTTTTAACTGAAACATTAGAAATAGTTTCCTATGGTGCCATTCGTCATTTGGCATTATATGTACTTTGTGGTTCTCTTATTTCTCTTTTACATTCTGACCATGTGTGCACTTTTTATTGGAATATAGCCGTCATAATTTCCTATAGTGCCATTCACACTTTGGCATTTCATGTGCTCTGTGGTTAATTTTTCATCTTTTTCTTCCTTTTGCCCATGTGTGCACTTTTACAAAAGTTTCAAATCTATGGCATTTAAGTATAGACTTAAACCTATCATTTAGATGTGCTGGGTGATAAACCAATACCATTTTACAGCTGATGAGCACATTCAAAGACATATACTCTCACCAGCTCTGGGAATTTTAAATTAATTCGCATTAGCAGAATGTACAATTATTAAAGAAGAGCTCCAGGCTACCCCCCCCCCCCCCCCCCCCAAAAAAAAACTTTTTTTTTTTTTAAATGCAGCTACAAATACTGTAGCTGCTGAGTTTTAATAGTAGGGGACTTACCTATCCAGGCATCCAGCAGTGTCCTCACCCGAGCCAATTCTGCTGGTGCCACCATCCTGACTAAGGGAGAGCCAGGTTCCTACTGCTCATGTGTGAATTGTGCTGAGTTTTGTAAATGGGCCGCAGTCTTCTGGGACTTGTGAAGTGTCCCAGAAGGCTGCGGGGGAAGGAGGGGGGGGGCGAACTTCCAGGTCAGTTCCTTGCAGAAAACTGAGCCAGAAATGGGAGCAGGTACCTGTCAAAACCAGATACCCGCTGCCCCCCAAACAGTCAAACAGTGCCAAACGTGGCAAGAGAGGGGGGAGGAGGCAGACAAGCTGAGCTTCCCCTTTTGGGTGGAGCTCCGCTTTAACATAACTCTGTCACTGGGTTAACAAAACGTAACAAAGCAGGATATTCCATAGAAAATGTATTATACTTAACTAGCCTGCCACCTATTCCTCTGATTTGCTCTGCTCAAGAGCTTTGGATGCCTGCAGAATCTTCATATTTGACACTGCCCAGAAATGTTGGATGCATGCTTCCCCTGCCATGTGGTGTGGTTCCTTCCTCTGACCTCTACATCACTTCTGCGTCCTGCAGTAATGTAAGGGTCAGTGGAAGGAACCACAGTGTGAAGCAGGGGATCAGAAAACCAACACTTTCAGAAGGAGGTCATTGCCCTTCAAAACAGTGTAGATCGGAGGAATGGACAAAGGGACGGGTGAATATCAACTCTTTTCTTTAGAAATTGGTACTGTGCTACATATTTTTAACCCAGAAGCAGTCTCTTTAAAGCTAACATACATACAACATTCTCAACCCCAGGCTTCCTCTGTTTTATTATTCTTACACCAGGTGCTGGCTGTCAGGTCACCTGTGGTTGTGTCGCAATCTCCACATTCAACAAAGTGGAGGTCACAATCTGAACTTCACCTTACAGTAAAACTTTATTGATCCAGTAATTACTCTCCACCAGCCTGGGTTCCTCCCATCGAAACATTTGACTCAAGAAAAATCTTAAAACAGATCTCAAACCAAAAGGGGAAGCTCTGCTTGTTTTCTTCCTCCCCCCTCCGCCTCCACATTTGGTACCTTTCGGGGGGAGGGGAGCGGATACCTGTGTAAAAACCAAGTACTCACTCCCACTTCTGGGTAAGATCGCTGCAATCATGTGGCAATCTACGAATTTTCCAGCCCCTCCCCCTACCCCTCTGCTGCCTCCTGGGAGACACACGGGTCCCAAAAAACAGCAGGACCATTCAGAAAGTGCAGTGCGACTTGCCCATGTGCAGTAGGAAACAGACTGTGAAGCCACAATGCTTCACTTCCTGTTTCCCTTAGTGAAGAAGCTGGCGCCTACACCCGGAGCCGATGGATGGATTGGCTTGGGGTGCCAACATCGCGGGATCCCTGGACAGCAGTTGTAGCTGCTGACTTTAATTTTTTTTTTCTACAGGCTGGAACTCCTCTTTAAACAGTATCTAAACCAAAAAACAAAATAGAAATACTGTACATTGTGTGTAGCACCCCTGGCAGTGGGTTGTTAAGGCAGTTCCAGGTATTGCTTGTGCCATGTGGTATCTTTTCCTCCTCACAGGAGATGGAGAAAGCTACAAGAGAGGCACCCAAAACAATTGATCAAGCTGTGAGACCAGGAGTTGTTGGTAACAGCTCAGCCCCCATGCTGTGGTTGTGCTTCCATGGGGTCCCACGGAATAAGACACACTTAGGTGTGTATGCTTGATAAAAATTTGTTAAAATAATATCACATTTGTGCTGAATGTTAAAGCTTAAAGTAAACCTTTGCCTTTTCATTATACCTCTTTTGAAGTTACATTGCGGTGTGTGCTGGGGTAAAAATGGTTTACCTAAATTGTGAGCGTAACATTAATATGAAAGCTGAATTTTGGCTAAAAAGAAAAAAAATCCTACATCTTAGTGACCTACCTTACCTGTAATGAAGGATTCCCAATGTTGTACAGGCTGTGCAATCCTCTGGAAATTTTCTGTGCAGGGTGCCCAGTACTCTTCCTGGTGCACAAATTGTGGCACCAAGAGAGGTTAATAGGTTCTGGTCTCCAAGCTAGAAAAAGCACCTGATGATGACCCGACCCTCTCTTCCCTTCTATTCCATTGAGAAGATAACTCTGCTTCAGGCGCTCATATCCTTTGTGTAGTCCCAGATGTATTGGGTGCTTGCCCACAAGTGCGTCCACGCCTAATCCACCATGTATCAGAAGAATGACAGACCACACACTGATGCCATCACTGAAGTAAAAACAACTTTTTTGAAGTCCAACTAACTGCCATATATTCTGGCTTGAAGCCACTGTTGTTTAAAGCATTTCACCCATACAGGCTTAATCATAGAGACCATTCACAGATGTTCTTATCAGATGCATCCACTGTTCTGGTATTCTGACAGCTGCGGGTGATGGGTATGAAAATACAATACCCTCAGTGGGCGATTCATAAATCAAAACTGTATTGTGTGGGTGGGGAAATCAATATACCTCTCTCATTCAGCTGAGAGAAATCTTATAGTGTATGGTCAGCGACCCCGTATCCTGGCATCACACACATTGCATGTCTATTCATCTACTTTATTTTTCTTTTACACAATTGCTTGGCTTACATACAGCAGCAGCAACCCAATATGATTGATTTCCACCCCAAAAGAAATTTGTAAAAAGTAGTTCTTGCCAAAAAAAAAAAAAAAATTTGTATAGAAGTATTAATTGAGCATTGGAAGCAGAAGAGTCAATACAGCCAAAAACTATAGTAAGGTATACACTTTCAAACAATAACACTAAAGCTATTAACATCATATAAATTGCCAGACAGGCCAAAACTAGTCACAGAGTATAGCCTGTTGTGATCTTCTACTTATAACACACTCTACTGTGTGCCAACCACAAACCACAATCCACAAACCCACATTGCAGAGGTGAGGCAGTTGTTATGATGAAGAAGAGAAATAATAACAATGCCATGTTTCAGAGACAAAATCAAAAAATTTGAGACAGTAACTGGAGAGTATGCAAGCAGTTTGATTAGGGCCCAAGGCAGCAACATAAGAGAGAGATGAGTCAATTTTTTCCAAGAAAACACAATTAGGGTATGACATTACAAACACGGCAGCCCTAAATATTGTAGAAACATGCTGCCTTTTAACCACTTGCCGACCAGCCGCCGTCATTATACTGCGGCAGGTCGGCACGATCCTGCGAACTGTCATAGCTGTACGTCTGCTCCTTTAAGCGGGATAGCAGGCATTGCGGGGGTGCCAATGCTCGTGGCTGGCAGTCGCGATGACTGCCGGCCATGAGCGATCGCAGGCACGAGAGGCAGAAAACGGAGGTGTGTGTTTAGACACACAAATCCCTTTTCTGTGAAGAGAGGAGAGGCAGATTGTGAGTTCCTAATAGCTAGGAACCACGATCTGTCATCTCCTATAGTCAGTCCCCTCCCCCCACAATTAAAACACACACTAAGGAACACAGTTAACCCCTTGATCCCCCCTAGTGTAAACCCCTTCCCTGCCAGTCACATTTACACAGTAATCAGTGCATTTTTTAGCACTGATTGTTGTATAAATGTCAAACGTCCCAAAAATGTGCCAAAAGTGTCCAATGTGTTCCCCATAATGTCCCGATAAAAATCGCAGATCACTGCCATTACTAGTAAGAAAAAATATAAAAATAAAAAAAATCCCATAAATCTATCCCCTATTTAGTAGACGCTATAACTTTTGCGCAAACCAATCACTATACGCTTATTGTGATTTTTATTACCAAAACTATGTAGAAGAATACATATAGGCCTAAAATTAGGGATATTTATTATAGCAAAAAGTATAAAAATATTGTGTTTTTTTCAAAATTGAGATGATCAAATACCACCAAAAGAAAACTCTATTTGTGGGGAAAAAAGGACGTCAATTTTGTTTGGGTACAGCGCCGCACAACGCAATTATCAGTTAAAGCGATGCAGTGCCGTATTGCAAAAATGGCCTGGTCATTGAGCAGCCAAATCTTCCGGGGCTGAAGTGGTTAAGTAAGCACATTTCCTCGGTCACTGTGTGGGAGGAAGAGATGATGCATTTTTTATTTAGATTTAAAAAAAATTAGTTTGTTATGTCACAGTCAAGAGCCAGAAATATTGTACAGACATGCAGCACGCAATGTAAGTGTTTTTACTAAGGAACAATGCAAGATAGAGAGACTAGGCAGATTTGATTGTCCTAAAATATAAATTAGAGTGTGCTTTTTAAGAGAAACAAGCCAGAAAAAATTAACTGATTAACAACCGGACAGTATGAACTGCTTATTTACTAAGATTCTTTCCTGGAGGGAGATTCAGCAGACCTATTATGGGTAAAACAAATCACAATGTCTTCTTTTGTGAGACTGTACAGCAAAACAATTGTAAACATTTAGGGCCCATTCACACCATTTTTGACTGCATGTTTACATGCATTTGAAGCGCACTTGACATGCGCTTGACGCGTTTGAATGTGTTTTGCATGCTTTTTTGCACTGCTTTTGCAGTGCATTGTTTTATACTTTTTTGGGGCCTGACCTTCTTGGCCGTTATGCTGTGCATTTGAAGTGAGTATGTAGCAAATTTGTAGCTCGTTCCCTGCATTTGTGGTCCATAAAATGCAGTATGTTCTACTTTTTTTTAACTGCGCTGAACTGCACTGCAATAGTTTGAACTATGCCCATAGGCTTACCTTGATTTTGGGCTGTCTATGCAGTTTGAGTGCATTTCAAATTGTAGCCAACTGCACCCAACTTGCTTTTTTGTACTTCCACTATTCCAGATGGTGTAAGCAGGCAGATTCCATGCAAAAAAAGAAAATGTAAGCTATTTTACAAGTTTGAAGACTGAAAAATGGGACAGTTTTGAAGGACAGCATTTAAGCCTTTCTCATATAGGCTGCAATTTTTGAAAGGAGAAAGAGAAATTGAACAAGCAATTCACATCCATAAAAAAAAAAATATGCTAGTATACAGGTCTGCACCACAAGCTGTCCTGTTTGGACAGGCCACAATTTTGGAGAGATTGAGCAGGCATTTAGTATCCATAAAAAAAACTATTGGAGTGTTTTTTTGGACACTGATGATGGAAATAGCATACAAGTTTGCACCCCAGCTAAAAGGCCTGTTTGAGCAGGCTAAAATTTCTGAGAATGGAAATAGCATACAGGTTTGCACCACAGCTAAAAAGACTTTTTGGACAGGCTGCAATTTCTAAGAGCCTGAGCAGATATTTAATATCTGAAAAAAAATTCCTTTTTGGACATCTACAATACAAATAGCATACAGGTTTGCACAACAGCTAGATAACCTGTTTGAAGAGGCTGCAATTTCTGAGAGATTGAGCAAGTATTTAGTATCTGAAAATAAATAATTAGTGTGTTTTTGTTTTGCACACAGGGACAGAAAAAACATGTAGCTTAGCAACACAACTAACAAACCAATGTGGACAGTGCAATTTTGGAGGGACACAGTATCTCAAAAAAGTGAGTACACCCCTCACATTTTTGTAAATATTTTATTATATGTTTTCATGTAACAACACTGAAGAAATGACACTTTGCTACAATGTAAAGTAGTGAATCTACAGCTTGTATAACAGTGTACATTTGCTGTCCCCTCAAAATAACTCAACACACAGCCATTAATGTCTAAACTGCTGGCAACAAAAGTTAGTACACTCCTAAGTGAAAATGTCCAAACTGGGCCCAAAGTGTCAATATGTTGTGTGGCCACCCTTATTTTCCAGCACTGCCTTAACCCTCTTGGGCATGGAGTTCACCAGAGCTTCACAGGTTACCACTAGAGTCCTCTTCCACTCCTCCATGACGACATCACGGAGCTGGTGGATGTTAGAGACCTTGTGCTCCTCTACCTTCCGTTTGAGAATGCCCCACAGATGCTCAATAGGGTTTAGGTCTGGAGACATGCTTGGCCAGTCCATCACCTTTACCCTCAGCTTCTTTAGCAAAGCAGTGGTTGTCTTGGAGGTATGTTTTTGGGTTGTTATCATGTTGGAATACTGCCCTGCTGCCCAGTCTCCGAAGGAAGGAGATCCAGCTCTGCTTCTGTATGCCACATTCATGGTTCCCTCAATGAACTGTAGCTCCTCACTGCCGGCAGCACTAATGCAGCCCCAGACCATGACACTCCCACAATCATGCTTGACTGTAGGCAAGACACACTTGTCTTTGTACTCCTCACCTGGTTGCCGCCACACAGGCTGGACACCATCTGAACCAAATAATTTTATCTTGGTCTCATCAGACCACAGTATATGGTTCCAGAAATCCATGTCCTTAGTCTGCTTGTCTTCAACAAACTGTTTGTGGGCTTTCTTGTGCATCATCTTTCTTCTGGGACGTCAGCCATGCAGACCAATTAGATGCAGCATGCGGCGTATGGTCTGACAGGCTGACCCCCCACCCCTTCAACCTCTGCAGCAATGCTGGCAGCACTCATACATCTATTTCCCCAAGACAACCTCTGGATATGATGCTGAGCACATGCACTCAACTTCTTTGGTCGACCATGGCCTGTTCTGAGTGGAACCTGTCCTGTTAAACCACTGTATAGTCTTGGCCACTGTGCTGCAGCTCAGTTTTAGGGTCTTGGCAATCTTCTTATAGCCTAGGTCATCTTTATGTAGAGCAACAATTCTTTTTTTCAGATCCTCAGAGACTTCTTTGCGAAAAGGTGCCATGTTGAACTTCCAGTGACCAGTATGAGAGAGTGAGAGCGATAACACCAAACTTAACACACCTGCTCCCCATTACACCTGAGACCTTGTAACACTAACGAGTCACATGACACCGGGAAGGGAAAATGGCTAATTGGGCCTTGTTTGGACATTTTCACTTAGGGGTGTACTCACTTTTGTTGCCAGCGGTTTAGACATTAATGGCTGTGTGCAGGGGCATACCTAGAGCATTTGGCACCCGGGGCGGATCCTATAGCTGCCCCCCCAGGTAGGGCACGTTGATGTGCTGACATTAGCGTCAAGTGATGTCACGTGTGGTGCCTCCGTCCACTGCGGCCCGGAACCAAGAAGAATCCTCCTCCCTCTGCTCTCCCGGGTGGCCAGGCTCCTCCTCCTCTGCAAAAACGGTGCTGACTGACCCGAGGATTGTCATCGGGTGGCCGGTGCCAGACAGAAATAAATGTACCTGGCATCGGCACATTTACTATGTGCTACTGCCAGTGGCGTCACTAGGGTTGGTGTCATCTGGTGCAGTAAAACATGGTGTCACCCTCCCCCCAAAAAATTATTTTCCTGTTTTCTGAAAGTTTCTCTACACAGCCCTCATACCTCTGAACCTCTTTACATTACACAGCCCCCATACCTCTGGACCCATTTACATTACACAGCCCCCATACCTCTGGACCCCTTTAAATTATACAGCCCCCATACCTCTAGCCCCCTTTACATTACATAGTCCCCCACACTTCCGGATTCCTGGAAACCTGCGTTCCATGTGCGTTTCTCGCACTGCATTCAAAATACACTCCACTTGTGATCTGCAGTGGGTGTGTCAATGTTAATCTAATGACACCATAAATGCAGGTCCCAAATGTAATGTGTTTACATTGGACCATACAGTGCAGAAGTACCACCAATCCAGTTCCTGTGTGTCTTATAACTCTTGGTGTGGTCCAGCACAATTTCAGCCCATTCACATGAATGGGCTAAAATTGTACTGCACCTGGAAAACATTTCAATCGAACAGGAATGCACAGTGTGATCCTATATGATTTATCATGTAAACCGGCCCTGAGTGCTGGAGCCCAGTGCTGGAAAAAGTTCCGCCACCAAGCTCCGCTTACTTGCCTAGCAGGGGTGTACTAATGTGATCACCTGGGGTGATTGGCCTGCATGTCTAGCGGGGTGCCCTGATTGTCCCCTGTGTAGCAGCCTGCATCTCTGTGAATCAGGGGTGGGGGAGATGGTACTGCATGTGCTGGGGGGCACTTTGGAAGGAGGGAGGACTTGTGTTGGGGGGCAGATTTTCTTAAAACGCCCCCTAGCACATCCAGTACCCTCTCCCCCCACACCCAAATCACTGCAAGTATTCATTTATATCAGCTCCACCCGCGCAAGTGTCATCTATAGTGTGTGTGTGATAATGTGTGTGTAATAATAACAGACCTCAGATGAGCGGCACATGCACTGCACAGCAGCGTCTCACCTTTTCCCCTGCTCCTCCTCCTGTCTGTGTACACAGAAGACGTCAGAGCGGAAGAGGCATGGTAGGGGGTGGATTCATCGGTGTTGCACTGTGTGCATTGCCAGTTAGAAAGGCAGCCGGCGGGAAGCGATGTCGGCTGCCATGAAGAGCTGAGCTGAGCTGAGATCGCGTGGGACAGCAAACACCCCGCACAAGCTGCGGGGTGTGTGTGCCCACATTAGCGCGCCCCTCCCAGGCAAGTCACTACTTCAGCAGGATTTAGCGTTCATCCACTTTCAAGCAAAGGGCGGCCAATCACGGAGGTATGGTTGCTCTGACGTGCTGACACCCCCCCCCCCCCCAAAAAAATGTGAGGGGTGTACTCACTTTTGTGAGATACTGTAGATATTAGTTTCTTTGTTTTGGACAATGACAGCATATATCTTTGCTACACAGCTTTGAAACCTTCATTGTCAAGGTGCTCCCAAAAAGCCCCACTTCTCCGGCATTCAGAATTATATTATTAGCCCCGAGCCCGAGCGGGGACCGATCTGACTCCGAGCGTGGCCGAGTGACATAGCAGATCCTGCAGTGCCTATGATGGACGTCCCACTGGTCCAATGCCGGGACCGCGGGATGTGTGACTTCCATCATAGGCGCTGCAGGTTCCAGAAGGCGGGAATTACAATGCGGACGCGTCGAGCACTATGAGATCCCTGCTCGGCGATTGGGTGGGCGGTTCTCCTCTCCTGTCTTTGCCTCCTGTCTACTGGGATGGGCGTGCCGCACACTACGGCTGAGCTGCAGGAGGAGGTCACGGTCACCTGAAGTCTGACGTGTAATAGTCAGGTAGGTCAGTACATGTCAGTGTGGGTCAGGTAGATCAGTGTGGGTCAGGTAGGTCAGTGTGGGTCAAGTAGGTCAGTGTGGGTCAGGTAGGTCAGTGTGTGTCAGGTAGGTCAGTGTGCATCAGGTAGGTCAGTATGGGTCAGGTAGGTCAATGTGGGTCAGGTAGGTCAGTGTGCATCAGGTAGGTCAGTGTGGATCAGGTAGAACAGTGTGGGTCAGGTAGGTCAGTGTGGGTAAGGTAGGTCAGTGTGCGTCAGGTAGGTTAGTGTGGGTCAGGTAGGTCAGTGTGCGTCGGGTAGGTTAGTGTGGGTCAGGTGGGTCAGTGTGGGTCAGGTGGTTCAGGTAGGTCAGTGTAATGGTCGTGTGGGTCAGGTGGGTCAGGTGGGTCAGGTAGGTCAGTGTGGGTCAGGTAGGTCAGTATGGGTCAGTGTAATGATCAGTGTGTGTCAGGTAGGTCAGTGTGGGTCAGTGTAATGGTCAGTGTGTGTCAGTGTAATGGTCAGGTAGGTCAGTGTGGGTCAGGTAGGTCAGTGTGAGTCAGGTAGGTCAGTCTTTGTCAGGTAGGTCAGTGTAATTGTCAGTGTGTGTCAGGTAGGTCAGTGTGTGTCAGGTAGGTCAGTTTTTAGTGGTCAGCAATGATGGGCACTGGTAAGCCAGGCAGCAACCAGCAAGTGAGCTTACTCCCCTCCCACCAAACAACACACACCACACACTCCCCCCACCTCCTCCTCTTCTTCTTGTTTCTGCTGTGGCCTCACAGGGACAGTGTGTGTGCCCTGTTCATGATGCCACACAGTGTGTGCTCCAGCAGGAACACCACTGGTATAGTGTCGCTAATACACACTCACCATTCTTCTCACCTCCTCAACCTTGACAATACAATGCATTTACCCTATACCAGCAACCACTGGTGGGAAAAAGAGCCCAGCTCCCCCAAACCTGCCCTTGTGCCATACTTGCACAGGTACTCATTGATGGCTTTCTGCTGCATGTGCAGCCACTGCAGGATGGCCAAAAGTGGAAGGCCACCTGATTGGCATGTCACAGATCAGGCAGTTTTCGAGTAAATGGGTGACGGGGCGACGCTTGAAGAGTATCTGTGAGTGCCAAGCCAGGGACCCAGCAGGGAAGTGGGGTGACGCTTGAGGAAGATACTGAGTGCTAAAAGTGGAAGAGCTCAGGGGATCCAGTGGCTTTTGTGATCCAAAGTCTAGTGACTGGGAGTGCATTGAGTAAAGACCCACACTGAGTGATTGTGGAGTAAGCTGAGAACTGTTCGTGTTGCAAATAGTTGAATACAATTGCTGTTAGTAACTACTACAAGATTGTTGCCATAGGAGACAGAGGTCCTACCTATACAGAAGTGGTGTCCGGCTGGAGGCCTTCACCTATATAGCTGTCTACCTATAGAAGTCTCAGTGTCTGCTAATTATCATTGCATCTACTTAAGGATATCCTGGCCCGAACCCTCTCTCCCCCAGTTCTTTTTAAGAGACAATAAACCTCTTTGCATTCAAAAAGTGTCTGGCACCAGCCATTTCATGTTGAATTACACCCACCATGCCTTGTAACCCACTTTACACAGAAGGATGTCAGCTGTCCCTAACTCTGAAGGTCACCATTAGGCTTCAGGGGCCCCGGGACTTTGCTACAGGTATATATGGGGTGAACCCTAGGTTACAAAAGCTTTGTATCTGAAAAATGAGAAATAGCATCCCTGTGGCTTTGTTGAGAACATCCACAGACACTGACGAATCTTGCGCCACGGCTGCTCTAGGGCTTCGGACCACTGTCCCTTTTTTCTCTTTCAATCGTGTTTATTGAAGATTTTAACAATAATAAAAGTAAAGGATAAATGGATCACAAATAGTAATCCGAAAAGCCAGACTGACAATTAAGCGTAACAACTGTCCCTTTTTATGTCACAGGACCAGTGGTTGGACCCAACAAAAAGACCCGCCAAAAAAACAAAAGAACCCAGAAAGGTCTTAACTCCTACCTTTCCAGGCTGAATAGCGCCAAACTCACTGCCTAAGTTCTCAACCTGCTTACAGGCCTGCCAGACTTGAGGAATTGCAGGTATTGGAAGACAGTGGCGGCCCGCCCATGGCCAGCCCATAGGGGGCAGACACACAGGTGTATGGGAAGATGTGGGACGCAGACACACAGGTGTATGGGAAGCATGATATGCTGCAATCACTGAAAATAATTAAATAAATAAGTAAAAAAACAATGGCCCTTTAAGTGTGTGCAGGGCACTGGACACACAGCTGCTATGGGAAGCATGACGTGTTTGCAATCACATGATTTCAAACAAGAAGCTCTATTGGCTTCCTTTAGAAAGTCATTGGGGCGCTAAGCTCTACACCTAAAACACTCCCTCTATAGCATTGTTCCCTGCTTCCGGTTTCTCTGACTCATCCCAGCCAGTCCAAAGGTGGATGACAGGCATAGGCGTGCGCACAGGGTGTGCCAGGTGTGCCTGGGCACACCCTAATCGCCTTGTCTGGTGCATATTCCCCCCTGTTTAGACCACTGATATTTCATCCCCCCAAAAAATGTTACAAAATACAATAATTTATTTAAAAATAAAATAAAACTAATGACACTGTCCACTGCCCTACTGACACCATCAGTACATATACACATGCATATGTATTTGAGCTTTGGGGTGCACACCCTAATGCAAGAGGCTGCGCACACCTATGATGACAGGTGACTTGCTGTGAGAGCTGTGAGTATGAGGGGAGGGAGAGCGGGGACATCTGATGTGAAGGAGGACTCTGATGGGGACATCTGATGTGAAGGAGGACTCTGATGGGGACATCTGATGTAAAGGAGGACACTGATGGGGACATCTAATGTAAAGGGGGACTCTGATGGTGACATCTGATGTGAAGGAGGACTCTGATGGGGACATCTAATGTAAAGGGGGACTCTGATGGGGACATCTAATGTAAAGGGGAACTCTGATGGTGACATCTGTTGTAAAGGAGGACTCTGATGGGGACATCTAATGTAAAGGAGGACTCTGATGGTGACATCTGATGTAAAGAGGACTCTGATGGTGACATCTAATGTAAAGGGGGACTCTGATGGTGACATCTGATGTGAAGGAGGACTCTGGTGGGGACATCTAATGTAAAGGGGGACTCTGATGGGGACATCTAATGTAAAGGGGAACTCTGATGGTGACATCTGTTGTAAAGGAGGACTCTGATGGGGACATCTAATGTAAAGGAGGACTCTGATGGTGACATCTGATGTAAAGAGGACTCTGATGGCGACATCTAATGTAAAGGGGGACTCTGATGGGGACATCTAATGTAAAGAGGGACTCTGATGGGGACATCTAATGTAAAGGGGGACTCTAATGGGGACATCTGATGTAAAGGGGAACTCTGATGGGGACATCTGATGTAAAGGAGGACTCTGATGGGGACATCTGATGTAAAGGGGGACTCTGATGGGGACATCTGATGTAAAGGGGGGCTCTGATGGGGACATCTCATGTAAAGGGGGGCTCTGATGGGGACATCTGATGTAAAGGAGGACTCTGATTGGGACATCTGATGTAAAGGGAATCTCTGATGGGGGCATCTAATGTAAAGAGGGACTCTGATGGGAACATCTGATGTAAACAAGGACTCTGATGGGGACATCTAATGAAAAGGGGGACTCTGATGGGGACATCTGATGTAAAGGACGAATCTGATGGGGACACCTGATGTAAAGGGGGACTCTGATGAGGACACCTGATTTATAGGGGGATGCTGATGGGGACACCTTTCTAGGAAAGAAGCCCTTTTCAGTGTGTGAGCTGCAACTGCTTTGGCAATACATTATGGGGCATTTGCTGCAGCAATTCCCAACAAACGTTTCACAAATTCAGCATTTGGCTGAACAATGAAGGTACGAGTTGAACCTAGTTTCAGACTGAAAACTCAGCTCATCCATATTCTGCAGCATTGGTCATCAGTGCCCCCTTGCAGCATTGGTGGTCAGTGTGCTCTGCAGCATTGGTGGTCAGTGACCCAAGACCAAAAGACCTGACTGACTAGGAAAAAGGCAGGAGAAGTTCTAAGGGGGACTAGCAACCTGCTTTATTTTAGCTTCTTAGCCTAATGCCGTGTACACACGGGCGGACTTTTTGACCAGACTGGTCCGACAGGACAAATCCGTCGCACAATCTGACTGTGTGTGGGCTTCATCGGACCTGCAGCAGACTTTTTCGGTCGAAAACCAGACGGACTTTAGATTTGGAACGTGTTTCAAACCTTTCCGACGGACTTGAGTCTGGTCGAAAAATCCGCTCGTCTGTATGCTAGTTCGACGGACGAAAACCGACGCTAGGGCAGCTATTGGCTACTGGCTATGAACTCCCTCATTTTGGTCCGGTCATACGTCATCACGTACGAATCCGTCGGACTTGGGTGTAATTGTGTGCAGGCAAGTCCGTTCGTTCGAAAGTCCGTCGGAAGTCCGTCAAAAGTCCGTAGAAAGTCCGTTGGAAAGACCGTCGGACCTTTGATGCCGAAAAGTCCGCCCATACGTACACGGCATTAGAGCAGGGATCTCCAAACTACGGCCCTCCAGCTGTTAGGGAACTACACATCCCATGAAAACATGGAAAAATTCCCCACGGGGCTTTTTAGCAGCAAGAATAGACAAATATCTATTGTAAAAAATTGATTATTTTATTTAGTAGAAAAAATTAAATTGTACAAAGAATTTAAAATATGAACTCTGGTCGAGCAGAGCAGACATGCATTGTTAGAGCTCCACACCGCTGAGGAGAGAAGAGAAGGACAAAGCGGAGCCTGCAGGCTCAAAAGGTATCCATTTGAACCTTTTTGCCCCAGGGAACAAACTGTGAAAGTTTGGGCAGGAAATATGGTACTGGGAGGAAACCGTGGCAGAAATAAAAATCACCTCACAAAGAGCTCACAGGCACTCACTGCAGCTGAAGCAGCTCCAGTCACCTCACAAGATACAGCATCAGGGCGCTCTCACAGACAGAAAATGTCACAGCAAGACTCTCCATTTGAGTCAGATACAGAACAAATCCTCTCACAAACTTCTCCACAAGCCTCCTCAGTATCCCCAGTAATATTATTACAATTTGAAAAGATGCTTCATAAGCCTTTAAAACAAACCTCAGACCAAATAACAAAAAGCCTAACCAAAGAAATAAGAGAGCTGGGAAACCGCACCGCAGCCTTATGCCGCGTACACACGAGCGGACTTTACGGCGGACTTGGTCCGGCAGACTTTTCGTCGGACTTTGTTGGCTCCTTGCGCCGGACTTAAAAACGGACGGACTTGGCCACACACGCTCACTGCAAAAGTCCGCTGGTTTGGAACGCGGTGACGTATAGCACGTACGACGGGACTAGAAAAAGGAAGTTCAAGCCCCACTACGGCACCCTTTGGGCTCCTTCTGCTAATCTCGTGTTTATCTCGTGTTAGTAGAAGTTTGGTTAGAGACGATTCGCGCTTTTCACACTTCAGCTTATTTCGTTCGTTTTCTGCGGTTCAGTTTGTGCTTGTGAGGTTTGTATCTGCTTTTCAGTGCGTGTTGGTCAGTTCGTAACCTGCCTTGCAGGCCGTTCTGGTCCGCTCGTTCCTGATTTTCAGGTCGTTCTTCATAGGCCTTGCTGTTCTTCAGTGCGTTTGTTATAAGTTTGTTTGTTTGAGCAGCCGACCGTTTTGAAGCCATGTCGCGTGGACGTACTCGTTCTCGAGTTCGTGCTGTGTGGGGACTTGGTGTTGGGGTTAATACTTTGACCCGAGTCCAGTCCATGAACAGGGCGAGGAGGAGTTCATGGACCAAGAATTGGTTGCGCCAGCGTGACCAGTTCTCTCATATGCCTTTGCTCCGTGAGCTCCGTGAGAATAATCCTGAGGATTTCAGGAATTTTCTCAGGATGACGGACCCCGTCTTTGAGCGTCTGCTGGCTATGCTGAACCCCTATATCAGCAGGCAGGATACCTGCATGAGGCAAGCCATCAGTGCGGAGCAGAGGCTAGTTGCCACGTTACGTTACTTGGCGACAGGGAGAAGTCTTCAGGACTTGAAGTTCTCAACAGGCATCTCCCCCCAGGCTCTGGGGATCATAATCCCAGAGACCTGTTCTGCTATTATTCAGGTCCTGCAGAAGGAATATATGAAGGTAAGTTTTATCCTTTAACATTACATGATATGTATAAAATGTTTTTTGATGTATTGTAGAACTGTCCTCTTTACCTAATTGCCATGCTTTCAATATGCTGTGAATGTCCCCTTTATCTTCGTGCATGCCTATTTTAATCATTTATTGCCCTACATGCATAATTTCTTTCATTAACCTCCCCACCATGCAATCCTGGGTCCATTTATATCTCTAGCCTATAGTCCCTTGAACAATGTATATTGTCTGCTCCATTGTCTTGTTTGTCCCTCCCCCACCCCACAAATGTTTGAACCAGTCAGGTGTGTTTGTTAACCTAATTAGAACCCCTCCACCCACATTCAAATGTATCAATGGGCCATCAGAGGGGGTGAGTAATCTTATAAGTGTGCCTTATGTTTTTCAACATTTCAATTACAAACACACATATTAATAATATTTGACTGCTGTTGTTTACTAATGTTTTGGTGTAATCTGATATACAATTTATGTTTTAAAGTCCTTATCTTATTTTTTTTGCACTCCACAGTTTCCTTCAAGTACACAGGAATGGCAGACTGTGGCCTCCCAGTTCGCTGACCGTTGGGACTTTCCCAACTGTGTAGGGGCGATTGACGGGAAGCATGTCCGGATTGTGCCACCACCGCATTCGGGGTCTTATTTCTATAACTACAAGGGGTTCCATAGTGTAGTTTTGATGGCGGTGGTCTCGGCACATTTGGACTTTATGTTTGTGGATGTGGGGAAGAACGGCCGGATGTCTGATGGAGGAGTCTTTGCACAGACCGAGCTGTGCCATCGTCTCCAGACCGGTGGCCTGGAATTGCCACCTGATGACGAGAATGTGGATGGACTCCCCTCAGTTTTTATTGCGGATGAAGCATTTGCTCTCGGTGAGAACTTGATGAGGCCGTTCCCCCAAAGGACACTCACCCCTGAGAGGAGGGTATTTAATTATCGGCTGGCCAGAGCAAGAAGAGTTGTGGAGAATGCCTTTGGGATTCTGGCCAGCCGGTTCCGTTTATTCCTTTCTTCAATTAATTTGGCGGACTATAAACTAAACTACGTCATCCTTGCTTGCTGCATCTTGCATAACTTTTTAAGGAGACATTCAGCAACATATCTATCCTCTGTTGGGCCTGAGGCCAGCCTGGAACAGGATAGCACTTTGACAGGCCTAGAAATTGGCCGTATTGGCTTGGCCCCCCGAACCGCACGTCAAGTGCGTGACCGTTATGTCAATTATTTTAATGGTCGGGGGGCCATTGCTATTCAGCAACAGCTGTAAGTTTCTTACAAAAATAAAAAAGAAAATTGTTTTATCTAAATATCTTGTTTTTATTGTTGTTTACATTTAAGTTATGTCTGTCTCCTAGTGTACTTGTAGTAGTGTCAAGTGCATTTAGCTTTAGTTAATCAGGCCCACAAAAACAAACCACAAAATTTGACTTCAAGAATCAGCCACACACATTGTATTGCGTAAAAAATTTTACTTTGTGCACATTGAAAGGTGCATTTTTAACAACATTTTTTTTCTTTTTTTTCTTTTTATTTTTTGTTAAATTATTTTACGTTGTGTAAAAAATTTTTGTTTTACAAAATTATTCAAGGCATATTTTCACAAATATATAGACCTTTATATAAAAAGATTTACATAAACAACAGTGTTTTTAAAAACCAAACAAAAAAAAAAAGAACTTACAAAGTTCAACATTTAGAGAACGGTGCATGTAATGTCACCCTTGCAGAAATTGTTAATTTAGAAGATGCTCAAAATTGACCTTTACAAAAGGGTCAAGTCAACATGTGCTATCTCCTATCATGGGTGAGCAATGTACGTGTTTTGTGTGTGCAATCCCATTTTTGGTTCCTCTCACCACCAAAGATTTTTCTGGATGAAGGGGTTGCAAACACAAAAGAAGTACATTGCTAACCCATGATGGAAGATAGCCCATGATGACACACCGTGTGCATCACAATGTAAATTTGGGTATACCCCAAAAATTTAAAATACTATTTTTTTAACAAACAAACTTCACAAGGAAATGAAGAACATGATTGATGTTTTTAGGCCAATGGTGATTATATTCGGCCCAAAACATCAATCATGTTCTTCATTTCCTGTTGCATGGAGTCCAGGCGAAGTTGCATGCTGTGAATTTGGTCACGCATTTGATCGATCTGGCCATTCCACAGCATTATCTGGCCAATTAGTCTTTGCGCACTGTCTGTGGTGAAGTGCTCTGCCGCTTGGCCTTCCACAACCAGAAACTCACCTAAAATGAGTGAATAAAAACAAGGTTTACAATATGCACGCCAAAATACAGTAACTCAAGCTGGGGTGTCAGTCACTCACTTGGTGGGCTTGAAACCTCACACACTTCCTCCACCTCTCCTTCCTCAAGGTCTTCGGGTGGGCGTGGTCTTGGGCTGGGGCTTGGGGTATCTTCTGCCTCAGGCTGGTGACTTGGGGGGGTCCTGAGATTCTTGGATTGTTGTCTGAGTCTTTTCTCCCCTATGAGAATTGAACAAAAGGTATAGTTAAAACACACTGATATTTTAGCTTTTAATAAATAAAGTAAAACGTTGGTTATGAGTTGTGGCCAATTTTTCATCATAATAAATGTTGAAGACAGGATGAACATTACCTCTGAACAACAATTATAAACAATGCTCATTTTCGGGCAAGTTTCACAGATGCTGACACCTCAATGATCTCCTATGTGTATTACCCCTCTAAAATTTATTTATGGTCACATAGTACACTAGTGCTCGTGAGTCCAGATGTGGAAACAGCTGATGTGTCCTGTCCCTACATTACACTGAATCATTTTTGATGAAGCATTATATTTTCAAACACACCTACACCACATCAACTAATTGTGGGAATTCGACAAATTATCAAGACATAAATGTATGTCCAACCCTGTCCCATCGTATTTGGCGAAAAAATAACGTCACTTTATAAAGTATCATATCTATTCTAAAGAACGGTCTTTACGAACGATGCTGAAAAACTCCCAAAATAAGGATCAGCATGCAAGTTAAGTATCTCAATAGTAAAACACAAGTACTTACTTTTTTTAAGCAGCTTCTTTATTCGCCAATATTGTTCTGGCTCCCGACTTTTGATGTCAGACCACCGCTTCCTCAATTGTTCTTTCGAACGTTTTGTACCAAATTTCTCTTCAAGAGCGGTGACAACTGAGGACATTATTTTGTCCTTCCTCATATTCGGTCGTGTGTACGGTCCTTTTTTGCCATCGTAGTCCTCCCTTCTCAATATGGACACCATCTCCACCATCTCTTCAAAAGCCATGTTGGTGGCCTTATATCTCCTCCAGGATGTGGATGTTTGGGGCTCCGGGCTTTCCTCCGCGCTACTTCCACTTAATCTCTCCGCCATCTTTTGCTATCTACTCCCACTGCGCAACGAAGAGTGAAGGGGCGGGGCCAAATCGTACTTACGAACGTCAGGGGCGGGCGACGCAGGCGGAGCATGACACATGCGCAGTGTATATAAAGCTATTACGATGGCCTACGTATGTCCGTGCGGAAGTAGCGAGCGTCACAAACGAAGGTAAGATTAAAGTGTGTGTGTATGTGTCCCCTAGATTACAACCCAAACTAATCCTGTGATTTGGGACTGACATTTAAGTTTGGATCTTGTGTCTTGTCTTGCAGAAAAAATGAATCCCTTTAAAGAGGAAGAATTTTTGGGCCAATTTATTGAGCTCTATGAGGACAAGAAAAACCTGTGGGAGGTCAAACACCCCCTATATTATAATAGGGATGTTAGGAAGGCAACACTGGGCACACTTTTAGAGTTTGTGAAGACTCAACTCCCCCAGGCAGACCTCAAGTTTGTGGACAAGAAGATTGGTATCTTGCGAAACATGTATAAGCGGGAACACAAAAAAATCCAGGAGTCGCTCAGATCCGGGGCAGCAGCTGACCAAGTATATGTACCCAAGTTGTGGTACTACAACAAACTGCGATTCCTGGATGACCAGACCGAAGCCAGGCAATCACTTTCCACCCTTCCCCCCACCCTTCCCTCCAGCCTTCCCTCCACTCTTCCCTCCAGCCTTCCATCCACCTCCACCCCAGCTGAGGAGTCCCAGGATGACCTGGGCCTTTTCAGCATTGATGAAGTTGATGCGCCCAGCTTCAGCCAGGTATCCTTTTTTTTTAAATTTGGGATTGTGTAAATGTTATTAATGATGTTAAGGTGTTAATTTTGAAAGTGCTTCCTAAAAAATCACTTCTGCACAAAGAGTAATATGTAGACATATCACTAGACAGTAGTGGCCAAATATATACTTCACTTCAGATCTTGTTGATCATCTGAAATAATGGTGTTGTCAAATAGATAGCCTTTACTATTTTGTGTAATTATATTTGAAAGTCATGAGCTGAAAATTGTGTGTGATTGCATAACACAAAATTACAACTTATGTCCCTTTTTTTGACACAGGATGACCTCAGCCAGGAGGAGGCCTTGCCCAGTGGGAGAGAGGAGGAGGCCTTGCCCAGTGGGAGAGAGGAGGAGGCTGTGGCTGGGCCAAGTCGAAGCCGCACAGAGTGTCAGGTGCCTCCCCTCCGCATTCTCCACAAAAGGCCCAGGAGAATGACACCAACTGAGCAGGAATCCCTAGACCTCATACGGGAAGCAAGCCTCATCCTGAGCAAACCACCCAATGCAGAGGAGGCGTATGGCACCTATATAGCCAGCAGATTGCTGGAGTTGGAAAAGGGCCAACGCCTCCTCTGTGAGGGTCTGATTTTTGAGGCTTAACAGAAGGGCTTGAGAGGGGAGCTTACTGCTACCACATATCTGGCAGATGAAGCCACTCCTCCTCCTCCTCCTGCCCCAAGTACACCACCAGAGGCACAACCTCCAAGGAAGGCTGCAGAGAAGCGTAGAGGGAAGGCTCCACGGAAGAGTCGAAAGTGATTGCCTGGTTTCTGTCTGGTCTGACTGTGCTCCCTGTGCTCCCTATAGTCGCAAGATACCAATTTTCTTGTCCTCAAACTTGATGTGTGTCCTGGGGGACGAAAGGCTTCCCAGATTCTAAAAGTGTCTCCAGTGTTGCCTTCCTAATATTTTTTAGAATAAACTAAATGCATTTTTGGTTACCTTATAATTTTTGCTTATGTCTTTTGATTAAAAAACGCCTTTTTCTTTGGGAGTAGGCAGGTACAGGTCCAAAAGACTATGGGGTTGATTTGAGAAAAGTCTGTGCACTTTTCAGAGGGCAGTTGCCCTCTGCAAGTGCAATTGCTCCAGAGCATCAGAAATTATTTAAAAGCTTGACTTTGCAAAGAGTACCCGATCCTGTGCAAGTAAAAAAAAAAAAAAAAAAAAAATTAGTCCAAAATCGATTTTAAAATTTATAATTTATGGAGATCTGGCTTTTACAAAATATTATATTAGTCATGGCAGGAGGATAAATCATGAAGAAAGTAGTTTGTGAGAACTCTGTGTGAATATAAAGCAGAAAAAAAACTTCATTCCTTTCGCATTATCAATCCTAAAAAAAGGCTGTATTAAAAGACGACAGAAGAGGAATGTGCTAGCTTCAAGACGAAGGCTAGTTTTACCAGACCGAGCGCTTCCGTCTTGTAATTGCTTCAGAGCATGCGTCAGTTTGAGTTCGTCGGACTAGCACACAGACGATCGGTTTGTCCGCTAGAAAGAAGAGTCCGTCGGATAAATTTTAAACAAGTTTCAAATCTAAGTCCGTCCAACTTTTGAGCAAACAAAGTCCGCTGGAGCCCACACACGATCGAATTGTCCGACGAAACCCAGTCCGCCGGACCAAGTCCGCCGTAAAGTCCGCTCGTGTGTACGCGGCATTAGAAATAAAAATGGATGAAATTGAAATTACAACCCAAGAAAATATAACAGAATTGGAACAATTAAAAAAAGAGAATTTAATACTTCAAACTAAGCTCGAAGATTACGAAAATAGAGCCAGACGTTCAAACTTGCGCATAAGGGGAATACCTGAAACTGTGACAGACCTGCAATCTACTATTACTGCTCTATTACAAGAACTAAAGCCAGATATCCCTATTGAACGTTTAGAACTGGACAGAGTACACAGAGCCCTCACAGCCAAAAAGAAAGATGGACCCCCACGTGATATAATCACAAAATTTCATTATTACAGAACGAAAGAACAAATACTAATTGCTGCAAGAGAAAAAAAGGAACTTAATTTTCAAGGACACAATTATCAAATTTTTGCTGACCTATCCCAACTTACTATTACTAAAAGACGATCCATGAAACCCCAACTAATGGAACTGCAACGCCACAACATTATGTATCAATGGGGCTTCCCCTTTTCAGTCAGATTTAACTACCAAGGTACAATTTACAGAAGCAGATCAGCAGATGAACTACAACAAACCCTTTTAAAATTAAATCTGACAGAACCCACAAGCAGCAACACTCCCACACGCAGAAGAATGGCGTCATCTTCACCTTCAGGCAGCACCCAGAAAATTTCAGAACAAAATGGGAATCATCATTCTCACAAAAGAGGCCGTTATGCCACATCATCCATGGACCAAGAAGATTCAATGGACTGACATCCTAATTCCTGATATCTCTTCATTTATTATACTAAGAGATGGTTCTCTATAAAAAACCTATATTTATAACTGAATGTAACTGCATTCTGATAGTCACACACTGTGTGGGATCATGTTACATTCCAGTTATATTTCTTATTACTTCTGATTCATATAGCCTTAGAATATATAAGTGAAATAAGGAAATTCTTGTTCAGTTATATATTATCAGGTAATAACAATAGATTTATTACTTTTTAGGACAAATATGTTCAATAATCCAGAAGTAATGGAAGCTTTTTCTTTCTTTTCTTAAAACAAATATATTATTACCTAACTAGTTCCTATAATTATGTTTTTGTTTATTCTAATCTGAAGCAATACAACCTCAATTTTATGAGTTAACATATCTAAACAGTTACATATGAATAAAATATGTAATTGTTTACTCTAAAAGGGTTAAAATCCCAAAATAATTCAAACTATCTTCATCAATACCAAAGTTATTAACAGTACCTTTCTAACTGAATTATTTAGCCTAGGGCAAGACTAACCATATACAACCACCCTGGAATAAATAATTTCAACAAAAACTATATTCTGCACTCCAATTAATGAAACATCATTTTGATGTCTTTTGACATAGCACTTCTCTCCTGTAAGCGGAAGATCCGTGTACCCCCATTAGCCCTCCTTATTCTCCCAACCATATTATGTGGGAGTGTGACGAAGGCACTTATTCCCCTGAGAGAGATATTTATTCTCTTTCACGGGTAAATTGTGATTACTTGCAAAAAATAATTTATACAATGTATCATCTAATCTCATATGTTTTTTGTTTACTCTTTACTCCAGAATTCACTGGTTTCTTTTCTATCTATTCATCTCTTCAGTCCACACAGGTTGATCTGCGCAGTCAGCTCTGCATAACAAAAAGTAAGTCAAAACTATTTGATCTATTGCCATTGCACCACTGAATATACTTTCCCTGAATGTTCAGGGAATAAATGTCCCTCAAAAAAGGACCAAAGCCTTCCGTACTTTCCATAACAAGAAGGCTCACATAGTATGCCTCCAAGAAACACACTTCACCAAAGATTCTACTCCAAAATATATTTCTCCTTTTTATCAACAAATTTACACGGCTTCTGCCTGTACCAAGCAAAGGGGAACTCTAATTGCATTTCACCGATCCACACCATTCACCTTATCATCAGAAATTAAAGACCCAGAAGGTAGATACCTGATACTCATGGGTTATATAATGGATACAGCAATCACGGTGATTTCCTACTACGCTCTTAACAAACAACCTACACCATTCCTCTCACATATATTACAAGTGATTAATACACACAAAATAGGAACAGTGATAATGTGTGGGGATTCGAACCAGGTCCTCCTCCCATTTCTAGATAAATCACCTTTTACACCATCCAAAATAACCTCTAGATTACCTTTTTCTCAACTTCTTTCCAAATACAATCTGGTAGATTCATGGAGAGAAAGTAACCCAATGAAAAAGAAATTCACTTATTTCTCGCACCCTCATCAAACCTTCACCAGAATAGATCATATTTTTTTAACAATAGGAATGATACCAGAAATTATTGCATCAGATATAATTCCGATTCCGTGGTCTGACCATAATGCAGTATACACTACTATAGCCTCAGCCATACCAAAAGCGCATGACCCAACGTGGTACTTACCGGACATAATGCTCAAACACCCACTACATCAGATGGCCATTGAACAAGCTTTAAAGGAATACATATCAATTAATAATACAACAGACATCTCCCCAATAACACTGTGGGAAGCTCATAAGCCTGTCTTGCGTGGTACAATACAAAGACAAATGGCACTATTTAAACGGGAACGCAAAAATCTAGCAAAAAAACTAGAACTCAATTTTAATGCAGCCTACATATCATTTCAAGATAATCCATCTCAGAGTACAAAATCTCATCTGGAAAAATCTAGATTGGAATACGATCTATTTCTCACTGAGTCAGTTGATAAATCCCTCAAACGCTCCAAACACAATTTCTACATGAATACAAACAAACCAGGTACATATTTGGCTCGGGCATTAAATTCAACTAACAAATCTTTCAAACCAATACGTTTGAAATTATCAAAAAATGTTTACACTTGTAATCCAGTTAAAATAGTCCATAAATTTCACTCACATCTCGCAACTTTATACAAGACAAACACTGAATTTAATCCTACAGAAGCTGAATCCTTCTTCTCAAAAATAACCTTACCTGAGTTATCTCAGAATCAAAAAAGCAGTTTGGATGAGCCTATAACTATAGATGAAGTGGCTAACGCCATAAAAGACCTAAAACTTAACAAAAGACCAGGCCCAGACGGCTACTCGGCTTTATACTATAAAACATTCTCAGAAATACTCTCTCCCATTCTCACTGAAACTTTTAACAAACTTTTAGATGGACATTCTTTTCGGCAAGAAACACTAATGGCAATTGTTTGTATGATCCCAAAACCCCTTTCTGATGATACTTCCTGTGTGAATTATCGGCCTATCTCTCTGTTAAACCTCGATATTAAATTATTAGCAAAAATAATAGCAAAACGCCTCAATAGCATTATAGGAAAATTAATACATAGAGATCAAGTAGGCTTCATGCCAAATAGACAGGCAGGCGATAATATACGCAGGGCAGTGTTATTGGCACATATTGCTAAAAAACGGAAAATCCCTTTATGTTTTCTATCTCTCGATATTAAGAGGGCATTTGACACAGTATCCTGGCAATATATGCAATATTCATTACAAAAATGGGGTTTTGGCCCCCACTTATTAACATGGATCAAAGCATTATATAATAAACCCAAAGCCTATATAAAATATGCTGGATACAAATCTGAAGCCTTTAATATCGAAAGAGGTACCCGACAGGGTTGCCCATTATCTCCCTTATTATTTGCCCTTATACTCGAACCCATGGCCCAATACATCAGAACAAACCAAACTATAACTGGCATTGAAGTAGGAGGTATTACACACAAATTATGTATATTTGCAGACGATATATTACTTTTTCTATCATCACCACAGGTCTCTGGTCCTAACTTAATACCAGCCTTATGATTAATCCTAAAAAATGCCTAGTGCTTAATATTTCACTCACAAACATGGAATTGATCCCGGCTAGGGCTGCACTCCCATTCACATGGGCAGAAAAATCAATCCCATATCTTGGAATTTATTTAACAGCATCTCATTCTGACTTATTCTCAACCAATTATCCTCCTGTATTAAGACAGATCACAAATCTAATAAAACAATGGTCGCAACTTCCTTTATCCTGGATAGGGAAGATTAATGCAATCAAAATGACTATTCTACCCAAATTGCTTTATCTATTCAGAGTCCTCCCTATTCCAATTCCTTCCTATTTTTTGAGAATAGTACAAAAAAGAGCAACTTTGTTTATATGGGGCTCTTCTAAACCACGTATACCTATACACACACTACATCTTCCCAAAAATAAAGGAGGCCTGGGATACCCTAATTTTACTAACTACTACAGAGCAGCACATTTGGCCAGTCTGTCCAAATACCATGCAAAACAGGAAATCCCATTATGGGTATTTATAGAGGCTTCAGAAAATGACCCTCTATTAATATCAAATTTATTATGGCTTGATCCTAAAGACCGCTTTAAAATTCATAATCCCATAACTAAACACTTCTTATCTCTCTGGGATAAACTAAAAACCAAATATCAGTTACAATCTCCACACAATCCTCTCCTTTCTTTTATCAGAAATCCGGCCTTTTATCCGGCATGGATCTACCCAAATTCTTTTAAAGCTTGGACAACATCAGGCATTCAGACACTAAATGACTTCATAGCATCTAAATCATTCCTTTCATTCCCATCGCTTAGAGAAAAATATGATCTACCAAACTCTGAGATATTTAGATATCTCCAAATCAAAAATTTCTATACACCATTCCTAAAGGGGGATACACCATTATCCCAATTATCCATTTTTGAATCAATCTGTACAAAAGATCCATTTGCTAAAGGTACAATTTCATCACTTTATAATCAATTATATGGAGTAGCAAATCTTAATAGACCCTCTTACGTTCAGAGGTGGGAGGAGGACCTGGGACGAACTTTAGAAGACACGGACTGGTCTAACATATGGCTTACATCTAAGTCATCTTCGCACAACATCTTAGCACTGGAGACAAATTATAAAGTCCTAACTCGCTGGTACCTTGTACCCGCTAGAGTGGCAAAATATTCACCTAATACCTCAACTCTTTGTTTTCGAGGATGCCCAGAAATAGGCACATATTTACACATATGGTGGACGTGCCCAGTAATCCAAACCTTCTGGAAGGAAGTCTTCGTGATTGCATCTAAAATATTTTAAAAAATAATACAACCAGATCCATATTTAACTTTACTTAATCTAAAACCGGAATGGTTAACACTCTCTCAATTCAAACTTATGATCCAACTAATAACGGCTGCAAAACAAACAGTGGCCAAGGCATGGAAATCTCCTACATTGGTACTAGCAGAAACAATTCACAGAATGAATAATACAATGTCCCATGCTAAGATGGTAGCCATCGATCAAAATCAAATTCCAAAATTTGAAAAACTTTGGCATCCTTGGATAAAACAACAGTTCCTGTCAAACTTCAATGACTCTGTCCTGTTGCCATGGTAACAGATTAAATGACTTACAGAGACACCCATTCTAAGGCTTCAAAGAGAACTAAAAAGAATAATAAACTGACGAGCGGGACAACCTTGTGGACCATACCTCTACCTTTCAACCCTTTTTCTTCTTTCTCTTTCCTTTTCCCCACCTTACGATTAAAGCTCATTATCAGAATTTATTTGACCTATATACACTCTACTTGTAAACAATATGTATAGTAGGTATAAATCATTTAAATACCTACAAAAGTAACTAAGGAAATGATATATATCTTTAATTTAGGTTTACGTGAACCCAATGTTTAATATTTGAAATTTCATGATATTTACCTATATAAACCCTACTGTAAAACAATGAGCTTACTTTATAGATCCTTGTAAACTTACTTTATGTATCTTTATAACATTGTATACTCAATAAACTTCTTTTGACAAGGAAAATATGAACTCTGGTCAATACACATAAGATGGGGTAGCCAAAATTGTTGGTGAAATTATACATCATAGGGACAATGTGTTGCAAGTTACGTTACACCATAGGATGCATGAGACCACCTACATTGGTGGTCTTCTTCGAGGGGGGGTAGATTTCTAGAAGATACATCAAAGAAAGGTTTTTAACATGTTTACATTTTGAAATTTACAGCAAGAGTGAAGACTACTTCATTTATATTATCATGTATAAAACATACATTGCTTTATATCTATGATGGTATATTTACCCCTCAAGTAGTGGACCTTGCAAAACCAGAGACTTAAAAATGGTTGTATTCAAGTGATCCAGGACCCCCGCATGCCTCCTCAGTGTCCCCCCAGGTGAGTCCCCAATCTGCAGGGCTTGCAAGGAGTCACGTGTTATGACCCCAGGGGGGGATGGAGTAAGTGTGGGGGCACCTGCAATTTGTAATTTGGGGGGTCAGAGCAGGATAGGCAGAGATCATTTTCATAGAGGTGCTAATAGTGGCTCCTGGCTATAAGTCCCACTGAGTTTAATGAATTAACCAATTAGAATGACTCTCTATTGTAATGTGTTTAATGTTTAATTAAGTGCTCATTATATATTTATTTTGAAAAGAGGAAACGATTTAGGTTTACCCGTGTTGAATAATAAGCCCCTGAAATCAGATGAAATATTATACTATGATGATTAAGGTGATGATGTGTAGGAATTGGGTGTGTAAACTGAAGTAGAAATGATATGTGAATTGTGGGAGTGGCAAAAAAGAAGAGGGGTTATGTGCATTTGCTGGAAAGTGAGGTGCTTATAAGTGAAGTGCAGTTTGTGTGTGCAGAAATTGGTATAGGATACACATCCCATGAGGCATTGTAAAACTTTGACATTTACAGACATGACAAGGCATGATGGGAATTGTAGTCCCTGAACAACTGGAGGGCCATAGTTTGGAGACCCCTACCTTAAAGCATAAGCATTTCCCTTCTATACCCACCTCTCAGACATCTTGTTCATGCCTATGGTCGCCGCAGACACCAACACCTCTTGCAAACCTCCCAAATTTAAAACTTGAGAATAAGTGACACTTAAGGAAGAAATCTGACCTGCGGTGTGCAAAGCGCGCTGCAGCAAAAATAAGGTGTGTTTAAATTATGGTTGCATGGAGGGGACAATCTTCCTCAGTGCCAGTGCATTGCTTGAATTGTGAAAAAACTGGGGCACTTTTGGTCACTCCAGGGAAATAGTTCAATGGAAACACAACGGGGTGGCAAACAGTGAGTATGGCCAAACTGTTAACAGTGGGAGTGGGTTAAGAGGCAAGGTAAATTAAATAAATACTTAGTAAAAAAAATATATTGTGTAGGTTCTAGCTTGGTCTTTGTAGGCCCTCTGCGGCTGCAGGGATTGTTTCGGTTCATATGGTGTCCCCTTTGGCTTTTTGACTTGGCTATGTGGAGGCTTGGCTTGGTTAAGCTAGTTAATGGGTAGATATGGCAAATATATAAATATATACATGTATGCATACTGTTCCATTCTAAAATGTTGATTTCATATTGTGTTCATTGCATATATCACCCTTTTTCTGTTACTGTATTTTTTTTCTTTGTCTTATAGTGATTGTTTGAATTAATCCGCTGAGGAAGCTCATTGAGGGCAAAACATGTCGGGATATCATATACTGTACAATCATCATGTCATCTACAATATGATGTAATGCCAATCTGCTAACCTCCCCTTTTTCTTATGTATGAAAAAACTTTTTAACATTGTATAAATAAAATGTTACATTTTAATTGACTCTTAGTACAATTTATGATCTAAGCACCGTCAAAAATCCCGTTCAAAACTTCCTTTGTATATAAACTAAACCCAGGCTTCCTTGTACCTAAAAACAATGCTTTGATTGCAGTGCCACAAGCAAAAATCTCACAGGCACACATAAACCTCTGCACAATGATTTAAAAACAATTGAAACACTTTACTTTACATTTACTTTACATATGCTTTTGTATACACTGAAAATAGACAGAGCGGTAACATTGTCTGAGTCTACCTTAACCACTTGAAGACCAACATGTTAAACCCCCTTCCAGTCCAGACCATTTTTTAGTTTTCAGCACTGTCATTTGAGTGACAGTTACTCACTCATGAAACACTATACCTAAATGATTTTTTTTTATCATTATTTGAGAAAGATAGAGATTTTTTGGTGGTATTTAATCACCACTTGTTTTTTTATTTTATATATATATATATATATATATATATATATATATATATATATCTAGGAAAAAAGACCAAAATGTTTGAGAAAAATGTTTTCCCTTCATTTCTGTTATAAAACTTTGTAAATAATGAATCTTTCTTCATACATTTAAGTCAGATTTTATTCTGCTACATTTCTTTGGTGAAAAAAAGGTATATTATTTAGTCTGTGTGAAGTTAAAAAATCTTCAAAAGATGGTATACTGTATATACAGCATGTACAATTTACCAACCCTGATGTACTGACTGCCCATCTCATTTCTCCAGGCCTTAAAATGCAGAGACAGTACAAAAATCCCCAAAATGACTAAGTTTTGGAAAGTAGACACTCCAATGTATTTAATAAGAGGCACAGGGAGGTTTTTTAGGCTGTATTTTTTTGCTACAATTTTAGGGAAAATTAACAAAGTAATTTTAACAAGTATTTCTCACACACAACATGGGCATACTTACAATTACACCCTAAAACATGTTCTGCTACTGCTTCTGAGTATGAGGATACCACATGTTTAAGTCTTTGTTGCTGCCTGGAAGCATAGAGGGGCCCAAAGTCCAAGGAGTACCTTGAGGATTAAATAATGCATCTAATTTCCTACAAGTGTACAGCCCTAAGGCTAACGCTGCGCTATAATTAGAAACTTGTGAAAATAAAAAAATAAATAAGCTGCTAGCATCAAAAAGTCCAGTACAGAAACTTCAAATGAGGTTCAATATCACAACAAAAGATGTTATTTAAGAATTTATGGATTTTTTTGTTGAACAGACCTTGCTTTAGTTTTTCTTTTTTCACTTTTTTCTTTTTTTCACCTTGGTACTTATTCACCATTTTTTGTATTCATGTATGTATGATTTACTTAGCGCTGCATCTTTTGTTGGATATTGCATCTAATTTCCTGACTATCACAATTCTTGATGCTCTGAAGTGCCAGAACAGGAGAATCTCCCACAAAATTACCATATTTTGCAAATTAGGCCCGCAAATTTGATTAATTAGAGGCATTGTGAGTCTTACGGAAATCACATTTTTAAGTTATTGGAAAATGAAGAAAGAAAATGAAATTGTATTTTTTTTACACACAACTGTAAATTAATAAGATACTTCTTTCACACATCATGGGCATACTTAGAATTACATAGCAAAAGATATTTCTGCTACTCTGCCTGAGTATGGGGATGCCACATATGGGAGACTTTTTCAAAGTCTAGCCACATAGAGAGGCTCACAATTCAAGGGACACCATCACGCTTTCAATAGGGCATAAATTAGGCATCTAATTTCCTGACGACCTTTTACATTTGTGGAAGCACTGGATTAGCAGGACACCCATAAAATTACCACATTTGCAGAGTAAACACCCCAAGGTATTTTTAAGAGGCACAAAGTTGTTGATTAAAGTGGTTGTATACCCAAATTATGAACTTTTACCTACAGGTAAGCCTATAATAAGGCTTACCTGTAGGTAAAATAAATATCTCCTAAACCTCTACGGTTTAGGAGATATTCACTTTGCATGCATCTGCTGACGTCAGCGGCGCATGCACTGTGAATGCCCAGCTGAAGGTCCGGCAGACGATTCCGGACCTTGCCGGGAAGAACCTCCTGCACGCAGGTGCAGGAGTGACGTCATCGCAGCTTCTGCCACTCAAAGCACCGGAGCCACAAACCCAGAAGACACGCCGAGGGCAAAATGTCAGCTCCCTCTGCTTGGACTGGGTGAGATACCGATGCCTCGTTCTAAGGTAAGTATTTCATAATGAGCTAGTATGTGCTGCATACTAGCTCATTATGACTTTGCCTTACAGTTTTTGTTTTTTTGTCCTGCGAGTATAAAACCGCTTTAAAAAAAAAAATTGCCGTTTCTCAGACTCCTCCTCTGGAATCGAACTCTGATTCCTGTTACCCATACACAAAGTTATTAATTTAATAAGAAATTTTTCACACACAGCATAGGCATACTTAGAATTCCACCCCAAAACACACTCATACTACTGAGTATGGCAATACCACATGAGTTAGACTTTTTCAACAATTGGACTGATTATCTACCAGACATTGTATCTTGTGTATCACAAAAATCAATCAATCAATTTTATCAAAAACAGTGTACTGTAATGGTCAGCTCTGTATGAGTGGTCTGGGAACATAGCTTAGTGTAGCAGCATGAATAGCAGTCATCAGGCAGTGATCAGGAACATTGTTGATGGCTTACACTGGTCTGGTGACACTGAAGACTCATGTTACAGCAATTAGGAACATTGTTGCTGCTTGCTGAATTACATTGGTCTGATGAAATTGGTGTGGTGGTGATCAGGAGCACTGTTGATGGCGTACACTTGTCTGGTGACACTGGGACTGATGTGGTGCCAGTCAGGAACACTGTTGCTGGCTTACATTGATCTGAGGACACTGGGTACTGGTGTGAAAGATTTTAGGAACACTGTTGCTGGCTTACACTGGTCTGATGAAAGTGAAACTGGTGTGGTGGTAATCAGGAACACTGTTGCTGCCATACACATTTAGCACCCCCCTGACCTTCAGAGGCATGGTGGTGACCCCCAGAGACAGGGAGGGCTAACATTTCACCTCAGGGTGCAAGGTTGCTAGGAATGTTGTGTGATGTACAAGCTAGAAATATGGGTGCCAGTCACTTTTATGCTTTAACAAAAAGTATTTTATTTCTCACAACAGGAAAAATCCTTATCAAATTAAACAGCATACTAGTAGACCAGCAGACTCCTTAAACAAAAGTGTAGAAGAGGTGGACAGCAGAAAAGAGCCTTTAAGCTGTAACCAGCAATCTGTACTTTTATAGCAATAGCTGTCTCCTATAGCAACCAGAAGAGAAATCACAAGAAAATTCAGGGATTTTCTGGATGATTCCATCTGGATGCTTTTCCAGGCTCCCCATGATTCCCTGGTCCATGCAAGAATAACCTCTGGTAATTCATGTCAGGTCTCCATCTTTCCTTCATGCCTCCAGGTAGTGAGCAGGCTCTCTCTTGTAGAGCCTCAAGCACACAGCTATGCCTTAGGCTTCGGACCTACCCAGCAGCAGCTGTTCCTCACACATTCACCCCAGACTGCAGTCTGGGTGGGAGGACCCAGATCACCTAACTTTCTCCAAATATGTACTCTCTCCCAGCATCCTCAGTGGCCAGAGAAACTCCTACTGATTGACTGAGAAAAGTATGCAAATTCATAACCTAGATTCACTATAGCTGATCACACTAATGCCAAAGGTAACAGTGCCACCTACTGACAAAAGGGATGAACCACAGCTAAACCAGGCTTAGGCGAAAACCCAAATGATCACAAAGACTACAAATTAGCTAGGTTAATTACAACCTAGCAACACTAAATTTACTAGCAGCTCTGTTTATGACAAGGGTGCTACACACTGGTCTAGTCCCCAATGAAAAAAAGGGCATCCAAGAGGTGCTGGGACTTTGATATGAGTTACAACAAGGTAGTGAGAGGGCAAAAAACATTTGAGCCCGATGACTCAGGTTAGGCTGCTCACAACAGGCAAAGCTACGCTACTGTGGGTACTTCAGCAGGTTACCAGGAAAAGACGTGCATATATGAAAGGAGCACCAGACCAAAAGATAAGAGTCCAAATTCATTGATTCATTGATTCATTGATTGATGTTGTGTTAAAGACAGCCAATGCATTTTGAGGGTCAAAGGAACTCCCTCTTCATCAGGGCTACAATAAACATTATTCTAGTAGAAAAATACCACACTAAATCTGTGTGAAAAAGCAAAAGGTAAAGCTGCTTGCACTACAATTGACAAAACATTGTGATAACATAAATTTTTATCTATACAAAAGAAGATAAAAGTAGGATATCCAAATACATTGTAACATGTTCAACAGATTCCATGCCAAAACTATATTAAAAATGCAAAGTAACAATACATGTGTGTCACTAATACTTGATGTGCCCCTTTAAAGGGAACAGAGGTATAGTGGGCCTCATTGAGGAATACATGACCTGTGGTGCCCACTATTCCCCTTAAAGGGGCACATCAAGTATTAATGACACACATGTATTGTTACTTTGCATTTTTAATATCATTTTGGCATTGAATCTGTTGAACATTTTACAATGTATCGGGATATCCTATTTTTATCTTCTTTTGTATAAATAAAAATGGAATTTTTTATAAAACCATTTGTGTAAACTGTCAAAACTGGTACAGAGATAGTCCATATCCACTTTGTTTATGGAGCACCAGTAGGGGACTGGCCTTCATTCCCATCTTTCTCTTGGATGATGGTACCCCTTACCTAGCTTATGCAATCTATTTGTTTTGAGGCCTAGCTTTCAATACGTGGTGTTGTGTTGTACAAATCATTGGACCATAGAAATAAAAGAAGCCTGCACATAGTGTAAAACCATAACTATAAAATATATTTTAACGGTAGAACACTTACATGATATCCACAGTAAAAACTCCTGGTTACAAGATCCAGCAGTAGGCAGATACATTGAATGCAATGGCCCAGTGCCGATCCTGACGCCCCTGGGGCTCTAAGCAAGATTCTCTACCTGACCCATGATGTCATGAGCTATGTAAACCATTTGCCATTGCCACTCAGTCACACACCTCCCTCCTCTAAACAAAACAGTCAAAGAATAAGTACAACAATATAGAACAGACATGTATATAATATACGTGTGTATATAATATATGGTTCATCAAGACCAGAAAGAGGTAGGTGTGCTACACCCTCTGTCTCTCCCAATATAGAGACATAGCGATGGTGGGGAATTATAAAATGAAGGTTATGTTGTGAAATCACCATGTGAGTAAATTGCACCTGTGCTGAAATGAACGGTGTTACACCCTCTGTCTGATGATCTCAGGGTGTGTTTGAAAAGATAAATGCAAAAAAATATATATGTAAATGCCAAACATCTAAACAAATGCAATGATATATTAAACCTCTGATGCAGAAAAACACTAATTAGTGTTACACCCCCTGGGGGCAAAAATCAAGAGTAGCCTATATATATAATGGTGTTACACCTTCTGTTGGTGAGTAACAAAGTGTATGTATTTAAAGGTGCTGGACTTCAGAAAGGGTGTCCCACTGTGTGCTATACCCTCTGGAGTCCGCAAACTAAAATCTATGGTCCAAAGTAACAGAATATTAAACATGGATATCTGCTGTATCAGAAATCTAATATATGAAAGATCCAATGTGCCAGTAGTAAGTAAACAAAACCAAAATGTGAAAACGTTTACATCAGGACCCAGTATACTATCCCTAATATATTTAATTTTTATTTTTTACATATATTTTAAGGGAAACGGGGCCAAGTCTACACACTCTTAATCCACTTTCTGCTCCACCCAGTTGGTAGTAATTTGTAGAGGCAGCAAATTTCCCTTGTGAATACCAGGGCATTCATCTGCCAATCCCTAATATACCCTCATCACATTTTATTTGTGGATTCCGTAGCGCTGTGTCATTTACATTTTTTTTGTATAATATATATATATATATATATATATATATATATACATATATATATATATCGTTACATATCTGAGTGCGGATCCCCCACTTACATCAGGGCCCCAGAGAGCCCCTCCTTACATCAGCCTCACTGTGCCCATCATTGCAGCCTTACTGGCCCCATCATTGCAGCCTCACTGTGCCCGTCAATGCAGCCTCACTGTGCCCATCTATGCAGCCTCACTGTGCCCATCAATGCAGCCTCACTTTGTAAAGGGTAAAGCTTCACTTTGTAAAGAGTACCTAATCAAGAGCAAGGGAACCCTATCCATCCCTGATCAGTCTTGTTCTTATTCCTAACACCTACTTCCCAATCCAGGTTTCTTGGTGACACAGATCATGTGCTTTATCCTCTTCCCGCCGAGTATACGCAGATATGCGGCCTGCAGGCATCATCCTGGTACCGTGTTTTAGCGCGGGCGATCGGCTTTCCAGGGATAACAACCAATGCGGCTAAAAGCCACTCGATTGTTATCCCAGAGGAGCGGGAGGGGACGTTCCCCCCTCCTGCCGCCTCCCGCCGCTCTAACCGGGCCTCCCATCCCACCGGGAGACCCGATCCTCGATCCGCCATTTCCGGCGGCTAGAGACAGACTGGCACGAAGCCAGAAACGGCTTCGTTCCAGTCTCCTGAATGTAAACACGGAAGCGATGTCACAATGTCACTTCCTGTTTACTCGGCTGCCAATGGCGCCGGTTTTTAAAAAATATACAGTATTCAGATTTGCCGTTTTCAGCGATCAGAACACTTTGAAGTGCAAAGGAGGGATTGGGGAGGGATTGAAATAAAATAAATAAGAATTTTTTTTTATATATACATATATATATATATATATATATATATAAATATATATATATATATATATAATGTTTGGGGTTCTAAGTAATTTTCTAGCAAAAAATATGGATTTTAACTTGTAAACATCAAATGTCAGAATTAGGCTTAGTCTTGAAAGGGTTAAAGCACATCTGCATCCCAAAATAAACATCAAAATCTCCCAAAAACGATGTTAGAATGCAACGCAGGCACCCCCAAGGATGGCGCACAAAGCCCATAACAGAGGACACATTAGTCCTATAGTGTGCTCCCCCTAGTGCCAGAAGTAAGCAGCAGTCACATGACCACTCTATACTATTGAAAGAAAGGGAAGAAGTAACTCCATAAGATTGATGTATTCCTCTCTGGTATAGCTAATACAATAGACTCGACTCCACCTACCTACCTGGTTATCAAAAAAGTTGAAGCCAGAGAATCTGCATAACAGCCAGTAAACTAGCACGTTTCAGGTTTAGCAAGAGTGACCCCTATATTACTCTTATGACAGGTATTCTTTAATAACGCATCCAAAGAACAAGAAATGTATTCCTAATTTTATATAATCAAAGGGGTGAACAGGTCTGTCTGGTTTTGACCCGGACAGTCTGGATTTTGAATCCTGTGTCCGGTTTTCAGTCCATCTGAAAACCGGACAGACACATTATTAGGACTGGATTACTGCTTGAGGATGTGGCACCCCCAGTGGAGAGCGGGGGCAGGGCTGTGTCTCTGACAGGATGGACGCCTGGGCTTTGCAGTGAGTATCGGGCCCGGACTGGCCAGCGGTAAAGCAGACTGAGGGGCCTCACAGGCTTGCCCTTCCTCCGCAGGGCCACGGTGACTTCTGTCCCCGGATGGGAAGTGACAGGGAGTGCAGCGATGTGGCGCAGGAGGACGCTGCAATCACTTCCTTGGCTGGCAGTTCACACTGGTGTGCCTGTATAGAGGAGTCGGGACTCTGGAGTGACTGATGGAACAGCAGTAGTCGAGTCAAGAGGGTAATCTCCTGTCAAAGCATCTTCTGCTCTCAGAACAGGGAATTAGATACCTTGAACCCTTCATCCAGATTACAATGGGTTGCAATCTGTGCACTTTTAAGAAGTGAAAGGAGCATTACAAACTGCTATATGAAGTTTCCCAGGTGAGTGCCTGCTATGGGCTGGACACATCTGAACAAGGTCCAGAGGCTTGCACATTTAAAGCCATATAGTACACTTGTATTAGATTGCTTTGTGAGTGTCAGGATTTTTTTCAAAAAATCAACAACAAATTCTTTATCAGTTTAGGCCAATATATATTCTTCTACATATTTTTGGTAAAAAAAATCACAATCAGCGTATATTGATTGGTTTGCGCAAAAGTTATAGCGTCTACAAACGATGGGAAAGATTTATGGCATTTTTATTTTTTTAATTTTTTTTACTAGTAATGATCTGCGGTACTGTGACATTGCGACGGACAGAACGGACACTTTTGACACATTTTTGGGACCATTGACAATTATACAGCGATCAGAGCTATAAAAATGCACTGATTACTGTGTAAATGTCACTGGTAAGGATACACACCATGTTCTCAGAGCGCTAAGAGCTGTCAGTCCAATATGTAGTTGTAGGACACGGAGGAACAAGACCATACCCAGTGCAACTGCCTAACCACTGGAAAATGGAAGACTATAAACAAAAAACAATAAAGCAGCGCTCCATGGGTAAAGTCATAAGTTGTATAAAGTACATCAAAACTGGTAGATGGATGTAAAATGGTTTATTGCACTATGAAGATGAAGATGGGGACTGTTCATCTTCATAGTGCAATAAACCATTTTACATCCATCTACCAGTTTAGATGTACTTTATACTTTATCCTGTACTTTACCCATGGAGCGCTGCTTTATTGTTTTTTGTTACTGGTAGGAAAGGGGTTAACACTAGGGGGGCGATCAAGGGGTTAAATGTGTTCCCGAGTTAGTGTTTCCAACTGTATGGGGATAGGACTGACTGGGGGAGGAGACATATCTCTGTTCCTACTTAGTAGGAACAAACAATATGTCTCCTCTTCCCTGACAGAACAGGGATTTGTGTGTTTACACACACAAATCCCTGTGCTGGCTCTCATGCACGCGATCGCGGGTGACTGATGGCGATCACGCTCACTGGCCATGCGCATCGGGTCCCCCCGCCATACTGCGGGCACATGCGCGCGTCTCCGGCTGCTCTTAAAGGGAACAACGTACCCATACATTGTTTTGCGCAGCCGTGCCATTCTGCCGACATATATCTATAAAGAGAAGACAAAGCAGCGCAATAAAAATAACCCAATTTTGTAATAGCTGCTGAACACCAAGGGTCAAAATTAAAATCCCTGAAGTAAAATCATAGAAAGACAGTGCAGCGCTAAGAAAAAACAAACAACTAGTCCATAGATCAGATGAAAGACAATCCGTGAAGTCTTCAGTCTTCACTCTTTTGGAGTGGACAGTACTGATTGGTATATCTAAACAAGAGGAGACATCAGAGGGGGCGGGGTCCCCCGTTACGTAACCCCGCCCCCTCTGACATCACGGGAAATGCCACAGGGAAGTCCCCGTGCGTCAGAGGGGGACGGGGTCACTGCGTGGCCCCGCCCTCCATTATTTAAGAACCGTCAGAAGAGGAGAAGCGTCACACAGTGGGAGCCTTCCATCATGGTGGATGCGGAGCGGCCGAGAAGAAGAAGGGAAGAAGACGCAGCGGAGGAAGATGCCGGATGAGAACACCAGAGGAAGAACCAGAAGAAGAAGGATGGAGGAAGAAACCAAAGGAAGATAGAAGATAGAAGAAAGAAAATAGAAGATAGAAGAAAGAAGAAGCATTTAAATAAAGGAATTGTCAAAAACTGTCTCTTGTCATTTTTAACATTTTTGACACTTTTTTTATGAAATGGTAAGGGTACTTTTGTACCTCCTTACCATTTCACACAGGGGGGAGGGCCGGAATTTGGGGGTCCCCTTGTTAAAGGGGGCTTTCAGATTCCGATAAGCCCCCCGCCCGCAGACCCCCACAACCACCGGGCAAGGGTTGTGGGGATGAGGCCCTTGTCCCCATCAACATGGGGACAAGGAGTTTTTGGGGGGCTACCCCAAAGCACCCTCCCAATGTTGAGGGCATGTGGCCTGGTACGGTTCAGGAGGGGGGGTGCTCTCTCGTCCCTCCCTCTTTTCCTGCAGCCTGCCAGGTTGCGTGCTCGGATAAGGGTCTGGTATGGATTTTTGGGGGGACCCTGCGCCATTTTTTTTTTTAATTTTGGTGCGGGGTTCCCCTTAAAATCCATACCAGACCTGAAGGGTCTGGTATAGATTTTGAGGGGGACCCCACGCCATTTTTTAAAAAATTTTGGCTGGGGTTCCCCTTAATATCTATACCACCTGAAGGGCCTGGTATGGAATTTAGGGGGACCCCCCCCACGTCATTTTTTTTTTTAAATTTTGGTTCGGGGTTCCCCTGTGGTGAATTCCCATGCCGTTTTTATCAATGAACTTTTATGTGTATTGTCAGACCGGCAATTCATTAATAGCCGCAAGTAGTTTTAAATGACTTTTTTCCTTTCAAATGTCATTTTGCTGTCAGACTGTTCTAAACACGGGAAACATGCGCCCCTTTACAGGCATACTATACACACCCCCCAGGTACGAAATTTAAAGGAATATTACACTTTTATTGTTTCACTTTAAGCATTATTAAAATCACTGCTCCCGCTGACGTTTTTAAAACTTTTTTTTGCATTGATCCATGTCCCCTAGGGCAGGCCCAGGTCCCCAAACACTTTTTATGACAATAACTTGCATATAAGCCTTTAAAATTAACACTTTTGATTATTCATGTTCGTGTCCCATAGACTTTAACGGTGTTCGCATGTTCAAACAAATTTTTTGCCTGTTCGCATGTTCTGGTGCGAACCGAACAGGGGGGTGTTCGGCTCATCCCTAGTTCTGATCTTCCCACGAAGTCACCTGCATGTATTACCTGTAGTTCATCACTGAAGACTTCACGGATTGTCTTTCATTCGATCTATGGACTAGTTGAGATGGGAACGAGGGACACCCATTAGCAAAAGTATGTAGGCATAGGATACACCCCTGCTACACCCCCTTAACCACTTGACCACTGGGCACCTAAACCCCCTTCCTAACCAGACCAATTTTCAGCTTTCAGTGCGCTCACATTTTGAATGACAATTACTAAGTCATGCAACACTGTACCCACATTAAATTTTTTTACTTTTTTCACACAAATGGAGCTTTCTTTTAGTGGTATTTGATCAACTCTGAGTTTTTTATCTTCTGTGCTATAAATGAAAAAAGACCGAAAATGTTGTAAAAAAATGCATTTTTCTTCATTTCTGTTGTCCATTTATAAGATATTTCCAACACATAGCATGCACATAGCAAAAATGACACCCCAAAATATATTCTGCTACTCCTCCTCCTGAGTATGGCGATACCACATGTGTGAGACTTTTACACAGGCTGGCCACATACAGAGGCCCAACATTGAAGTAGCACATTCAGGCATTCTAGGAACATAAATTACACATCTAATTTCCTTACAATCTATCACATTTTTGAAGGCCCTTCATATTTCTAACATATAGCATGAACATACCAAGAATTACACACTAAAATACATTCTGCTGAGCAAAGGGTAAACAAAAGATTACCTGTGGTTTTAGTAGTGCAGTTGTCCACAGGAGGAGAGCCCTGATCCAGGCAGCAGGCAGGGACGTTATCAGCGACAGTGAATGGAATTGTCCAGGCCAGGGGCGTAGATAAGGGGGGAGTCAGGGGTGTTCAAACCCCCCAAAGCATCCTGGCAAAATGCCCAGACAGTGTCCCTGCTGTTTAGCCTCAGAATCAGCACAGTAGAAGCAATCAGAGTTTCAGAGTGCAGCAGCCAGCCCCCCTTCTATTGTGCCCCATCCACTCAGTTTAATAAGGGGTCTCCCTGAAAAGCATGCAATTACTGTGAGGTCGCAGATGCTGGCAATTGACAGTGCACAGTCAAGGGAACTCCTAGACTCCTCCTTGAAGTATCATATGACACAGCCCATAGGGAGACTGGGGATGCAGAAGTTTTCCCACTTCTGTGCTGTGCTCAATCTGGGGTCTGGTATGTGGGGAGGCATCAATTTTCTGTTTTAGGAAGGAGGAAGTAAGAATTCCAGTCTGGGGGAGTTTCTTTTGGTGGGGGGTTAAGGAAAGGGGGAGGGGTTGCTTTTGGAGAAGGGGGGAGTTTCTTGTAGAGAAGTTTACAGGGGGTAGTTAATGGCAGGGATTTGCTTCTGGGAGGGAGTTTGCTTGGATGAAAGGAGATTTTCTTCATAATTAGAAATCTTTGCTGGGGGAGAGGGTATTGACTGAGGGAAATATTTTTGCTTTGGTGGGTCGGTTTAGAGATGGGGGGGTTAATTTTGGGGGGGATATTTGAGGGAGGGAGATATTTTAAAGTGGGGATCTTTGCTTGGGGAGAGAGGGTTCTTAGGAGGGACATGAGGATTTTTTTTCCTTTAAGATAGATGTTTTTATTTTAATTATACTTACCTAGGTGGATGGAGCATCGATTCAATGTTGCATCTGTCCCGGCTGTTTCTAAACCCAACAAAAGAGCAATCAAAGACTGCTGATTACTCAGTTCTCAACCTTCAGTGAGCAAAGAGAGGTGACTGTCAGTCCCTGGCTCTGCCCCCTCCCCCCCAAGCTCACTGGAATGCCAGGTTATGGAGGGGGCAGAAGCGGCTGGCTCAGGGTCTCTTTGGCTCACTGAGAAGCTGAGCGAGCTGCTGGTCCAGGCATCTGGGTGAATCCTAACTTTAAAGTTAGGATCTTTCCACAGCCTGGACCTTCTGAGCAATGTCAGCTGACAGGGGGCTATAGCTGGCTGTCGGCTAAAAATGGGTCACAAAAGTGCAGAACGAACTGCACTCCTCCCCAGGAGAAGTACAACCAAGCAATATGCCGTCCCTTCAGAGTGCATGCACCGGTGACATCACCGGCTGCTTTCCATGTGAATATCTCCAAAACACCACAAGTTTAGGAGATATTTACTATACCTACCGATAAGTGTTATTATAGTGTATTATACGTGTAGGTACAAGTTCAAAAGCTGGGTTTGCTTGCGTTTAAGACTGAATAAAAGCCAACCATATTGACCAGGTGCAAAGGGCACCATCCTGTGGTAGGCAGTGCACAATATTTTTTATTTTTTCATCTCTTAAAACATTTCATAAAATTTCTTAGGACACATTTTTTTAAGGTTTAAATAAATCACTAAATTTACTGCCCACTACAATATGTTGTCCCTTGCACCTGCTCAACTTGCACAGTAAGGTTAGCTAAAATCCAGTCCTGGGTCTCATTCATATATCATACATGACCATGCAAATACCTGCACCCAGGATCAGATGTTTCAATGTCTGTTCAGCCTGTACACCTGAGTGATGGGCTGAAAAGTGCCAAGGCTGTCTGCTGCTGTAAACATGTATCCACCTGTATCTGCACATCCAGTGGTTATCTGCAGGTAGGGATATATTTTCGCCCTTGGATAAAATCTCTCTGCATCCAGGGTCAGAAATTTGTCCCTAACAGCAGGTAACCACTGTGACCCACGGTTTGTTAGTGTGCTGGGGAGTAATGTAGATGATACCGAATGTGCTGCAGGAGTTCTGGCAAGGGATGGAGCTCATCCCAGCTCCTGTAGTCACTGAAGGGAAGGGAGAAAAAAAAAATCCTGGTGCCGCACATCCACAGAGTCCTATGGTAATGTAGTAGTGATGGGAGAGACCTCAGCCTGGGTTTCTGCCAGGCCACACCCCAATGTGTTTTGCTTTGTTCCCCGGAGCTTAAACATGGGGACCACTGGATGTACAGATACATGTTAACAGCAATGGCTCTTTTCAGCCCATCACTCAGGTGAACAGGCTGAGCAGCTGACAAAAATTGGAACATCTGGAATCCTGGCTGTAGGTATTCATGGTATATTTGTCATTCCATGGCCATTTAGAACATATGAATGAGATCTAAAGCCTGGTTCACATGGTAAGTTTTTTTTAGTTCAACCCAGCGGGCTGAAGAAAAAAAAAACTAGGGAGCTTAGGAGGAGCTGTACTAATGAGTACACTACCGCACCACAACTGCGTGCATTGCGTTCTATTCAGTTGAATGGGGATCAGTTTTACTATGGCCCTGGTCCAGGCAGCAGGCAGGAATATTGTCCATAGTCAGTACAGGCAGGGATACTGTCCATACACAGTCCAGGGTCAGTGCAAGTAGAGACATTGCCAGTAGTGCCAAAATATTGGTCCTGGTAGTAAGCAGGAACATGGTCCAAGTAGCAGGCCAGGAAAGAATGGGGACAGGGGTAGAGGCTTCTCCCACCCAAATCTTTTTGAAGCCTCCAAGTCTCCAGACCCTAATCTGGGAAAGAGAACGAAAAGATTAGTTTTCTTCATCCAGAAAAACAATTCTGGAGCCCCTCACATATGTGAGACACCTGTGTTCCCACTAGCATAGCATAGCAGGATAAAAGATCAGTCCAAGAGGCAGACAGTCCAGGGTCAGCTCCAGAGAAGGCAGAGGTAGGTACAGTTTAGCATTAGGCAGAAGCGTGGTTGTATAACAGGCGAGGGTCAGTTCCGGAGAAGGCAGAGGTATGTACAGTTCAGTGCAGTGGCATAAGGGGTGTGTCGAAAATGACAGGAAATGAGAATTACGTTTACCATACTTCCCTAATTATGTAGAGAAGCATGGTAACAGCGGAAACAGTCACCTATACAGAGGTCTGGTTGGGAAGGACATTGGGGACAATAATACCTGGTGTCTCTTCTAACTCCTCCTCTGGAGCACACCCGGCATTTCTTCTGACGTCTGTGGTCTGTTTCACGGGGGGGGGGATTTTCTCAGGAAAGTGGCATTTGTGGAGTCTGCTCACGGAATCAAATCGAATATTTTCTGGTGGGCTTTCAGGGAACAAAAGGGCGGAGATTACTTGTTCCTGGTAGTGCAGATAGGATACGGGGGTCTTGGTAGATCTTTGGTAAATAACATAAGTAGGGGTGCACCGAATGGGTTTTTTTTGGTGCCGAAACCGATACCGAAAATGAAAAATACACTAGGCCGAAAACCCAAACCGATACCGAAAATAAACAGTTTTTGAAAAATGTTTATATTTTTATATACAATTGTATTATATTCGACTTTTTAATTAATATCAACAATTTAAATTAATATGAATTTATTGTTGCCCATTATTGGCACCTTTGGTGCAAGAAAAACTCAAGAAAATTCAGTCCGCAGACTCCAACCATCTCTTGTAATATGTCCCCAGTCTCTAACCATCTGATAAAGCAGACGGTCAGAGACTGCGGACATACTACAGGAGATGGTCATAGACTTCAGACATAGTACAGGAGATGATCAGAGACTGCAGACATGCTGCAGGAGATGGTCAGAGACTGCAGACATGCTACAGGAGATGGTCAGAGACTGCAGACATGCTACAGGAGATGGTCAGAGACTGCAGCCATACTACAGGAGATGGTCAGAGACTGCAGACATGCAAGCCCCATCAGATGCAACCTGCCAATTCCCATCAGATGCAGCCTGTCAGCTCCCATCAGATGCAACCTGCCAATTCCCATCAGATGCAGCCTGCCAGTTCCCCTTAGATACAGCCTGCCATTTCCCCTCAGATGCAGCCTGCCAGTTCCCCTCAGATGCAGCCTGTCAGCTCCCATCAGATGCAACCTGCCAATTCCCATCAGATGCAGCCTGCCAGTTCCCCTTAGATACAGCCTGCCATTTCCCCTCAGATGCAGCCTGCCAGTTCCCCTTAGATACAGCCTGCCATTTCCCCTCAGATGCAGCCTGCCAGTTCCCATCAGATGCAGCCTCCCAGTTCCCATCAGATGCAGCCTGCCAGTGCTCATCACATGCAGCTTGCCTGTGTCTGGATGCAGCCTCACCCGTGCCCGGATCAGAGCGGCATCTCCGTGTGTCCTGGAGCTGTGAATTGTATTTCCTGGGCGGCTGCAGTAAAAATGTCCCGCCTCCTGTAATCACGTCATGCTGATTCAATGTCCCACCATTGGATCAGTGTGCCATCTGTCACAGGAACAGGGACATTGTTACTGCAGCCACCCGGGAAATACAATTCACAGCTCCAGGACACACGGAGATGCCGCTCTGTGGGGAGGGAGGAGAGGAGGAGAGGAGGAGGGAGGACTGGGGCGAGCCAGGAAGACGCCCCTGCAATGGGTGGCACCAGGGGGAGAAGGCCTGCCCAGGCCCCGCCCCCCATTTTCAGCCCCATTATCGGCAAAAATTTTGTTTCAGCAATGCGCCGAAAACACCATTTTAGGCCGATATGTTTCGGTGGCCAAAATTTCGGTGCATCCCTAAACATAAGTGTTATACATGGCCAAACTGAAAAAATAAATGGGCACTTTTTTATACCAATGGCAGGATTTTATTGTGGGAAGGTAGGGTTCAATCATCTGATCACTGAAGTCCACTCCCCCCATAAACAAATTATAGTCATAGATACAAGCTGGTTTCTGGATTGGCCCGTTTCTTCTGGAGACTTCCACATAGGTGTCTTTATGGATTGAAGTAAGTATGTGGACGTTTTGTCTGTCCTGCCATTTGACAGCCAATAGCTCCTGGTTCAGCGAAGACGCCATCTCCCCTTGTTGTAGCCTTTCATTTACAAGTTTTTGAGGGAAGCCCTTTCTATTGGCTCTTACTGTACCACATGCTGGGGTATCCCTCCGGTGAAGATTGCCGAAGAGGGGCAAGCTTGTATAAAAATTATCCACATAAAGATGGTATCCCTTTCCAAGGAGTGGATAGACAAGCTCCCAGACAACTTTGCCGCTGGCTCCAATATACTCTGGACATTCAAGGGGATGCAAATGGGAGTCCTTCCCTTCGTACACCAGGAAAGCGTAGATGTACCCCGTGGCTCAGTCACAAAGTTTGTACATTTTAACCCCATCTCAGGCCCTTTTGCTGGGAATAAACTGTTTGATGCCCAGCCTGCCTGAGAATTTTACAAGGCACTTATCTATGGAGATATTCTGGTTGGGGGTATATAATTGGGGGAATTTTTCAGAGAAATAATTTAGGAGTGGCTGAATTTTATAAAACTTGACAAAAGCTGTGTCATTTCGGGGAGAGTACTGGGTGTTGTAGTGGAGGAACCGTATAATCATAAGGTATCTTGATCTTGGCATAATGGATGAGAAGAGTGGCATGTGGTGGATGGGGTTGGTAGACTAATAGGAGTACAATTGGTTTTATTTGGTGAGTCCCATAGTAAAAGTTAAGCCTAAAAAAATTTTGAATTCCTCTACGGTAAGCTCTCTCCACTCAAAGGGACAGGCATAACTAGAGCCTGGGTTGCTTACTATGTACTGCTGTGCACAGAGGTTGCACTGGGCCACAATGGACGATAGTAAGTCTACGGTGAAAATCAAATGAAAAAAATCTAGCATGGCAAAATCATTGGTGTTCACCTGGACACCTGGCTGGGCGGTGAAAGGGGGGATTTTTGCTGCTCCGGAATTAGGGGGAAGCCACAGGGGGTTTTGAAGGGCATAGGGAAGGCTGGCATGACCCCTATCCCTTTGGGGCTGAGATGACACCCTACTGGTGCTTGGCCTTTGTTGCAGTGGTACTGCGCTTGAAGTGGACAGCACTGTGCTTGAGGTGGATGGCCCTGCGCTTGAGGTGGATGGCCCTGCGCTGCTGGTAGTAGGCTGCTGCTCCATGCCAGAACGCCTTCTTTTCATGGGCACATGTTCTTCTTCCTCTGTAGAAGACCAACTGCTTGTAATGGGTTCATAGGCTGAATCAGAATCTGACTGAGACTCAGAGAGCTCCCAGCTGCTCTCGTCACTTAGGCTGGTAGGCCTCCTCGCTGGTAAAATATTTTTTTGCCATACTGGTGACTGTGTTGTGATTCTAGACAGGTGTGGCTGCACTGCTGGGTGCTGGTGAGGGTGCACTGCTGGGTGCTGGTGAGGGTGCACTGCAGAGTACTGATGTGCACTATTGGGCACTGTAGTGGCGCTAATGAGTTGCACAGATGGGGACGGTAGTGGCACAGATGGGCACGGTAGTGGCACAGATGGGCACAGGTGGCACCGATTGGCACTGTAGTGGCACTGATTGTACTGTAGTGGCACTGATGGTGCAGATGAGCACTGTGGTGGCACTGATGGGCACAGGTGGCACTGGTGGGAACAGCTGGCACTGGCGGGCACAGACGGCACTGATGGGCACAGGTGGCACTGATGTGGCACAGGTAGCACTGATGGGACATAGGTGGCACTGATGGGCATTGGTGTGGCACTGGTGTGGCACAGATGAGCACTGTAGTGGCACTGGTGTGGCTCTGAGCACAGAGGTGGCACAGAGGGCACAGATGGCTCAGATGTGGCACAGATGGCTCAGTGGGAGCACTGTTGAGCACTGCTGGGCACTGCTGGGCACAATTATAATTATAAAAACTCACAGTATAACACTCGATCGCTCTCCTCTCCACTCACGCTGTATTGGTGTGAGGAGAGCTTTGAACTTCTGGTGACCCTGCAGTGAACGGAGTGATCATGTGGTAAAGGGCCGCTGTCATTTGCCCTTTACCGCGATCCGTGTTGCGCCGGGTCGAGCACGGATGTTCCCGTGTGCGCGCCCCAGGGGGAGGGCGGGAGCGCGATTCTGGGAGGACATCAATGTACGCCCTCCCAGAGTTATACAGCTGCACTGTAGCCGTCATTCGGCTATAGTGCGGTCGGTAACAGGTTAAAGGAGAATTAAACCCATAAGTGCTTTTTGTTTTGCCACTGCGGCTCCCAGCAGGGGTCTGGTGCATCCTAGTTCACTGTTTCAGGTCCGATTTCATTTTTTTGGCTGAATTCGGACCTGAAACGGACCAAAAGAGGCACAGGGCTCCTGTGCAAATTTGCACCGGATCTGCAGCAGAGATACGTGAACCAGCTCCATAGAGAGCCAGACACAATCTCCTGCTATTGCGAATTGGATGCGGGCACGCATCCAAATCGCAATGGTGTGAACCCAGCCTTATACTGGCTTTTGAATTTTACAAATGTAGAAATGTAGAAATTGGATGAAATGTTTAGCACTGGGAAACACTTTTTTAAAGATAAATATGGATTTTTATATACAACTTTATAGATCAGCACAAAATGAGGGACAATTAAGGAGCAAAGAGGGACAGAGAGACTTTTTGTCCATATGAGGGACAGTCCCTCAAAATCAGGGACAGTTGGGAGCTATGCTGATCCTCTTCTTTTTGGGTCCCCCCCCCCCCCGCCAAGTGGCCCCAATAGCAAGCCTCTTGCTAAAGAGGCACTCGAGCAGGCTCAATTCCGAGCACCTGTGAATGGACATTGTCCATTCACACACAGAGTGCAGCTTGGCCCTGCTCTCCTCATTGGCTCACTGGTTGTGATTGACAGCAGCAGGAGTGAATGGCTTCCACTGCTGTGTGAGCCAATAAGAAGTTCTTAAGCACATCACTGGATTAAGATGGGGCTCAGGCAAGTATAATGGGGGGAGGGGCTGCGAGGAGCTGCGCCCAAAAGGTTGTTTACCTTAATGCATAGAATGCATTAAGGTTAAAACAAAACTTCTGCCTTTGGAAGCCTTAGAGATTAGAGACTTTGTGCATGGTAAAACACAGAGTTTTTCATGCAGGAAGTGTCTATTTTGAGCAGCAGTGTCTTGTCTTTGTAGAACTTTGTTTTAGAACTTTTTTAAATGTCACACTGTGACATTTCATTAATTTTAAGCCACTGCAGCTCAGCTGTGGTGCATAGAAATGTAAAGAGAAACAGAGCTGCGGAATGGGAAAATACTGACATGTTGCAGATTTGTGCACTGCGCCACAACTCACCGAAAAGCTACGTTCAAGTGTGAACATGGCCCATGGAAAATAATTGTTTACTATGCGCCCTTGCGGAGACCTGTGATTTTCTAGTGCAGAAAACTGAAAGTCTACGTACAAGCTCTTAAAGTTGTGTTTCAAATGCTGCTTTATGCATTAACATACCTTGTTAGACCCAGTCTGTCCATATTTTTTTTTCTTTGAGGCTAGAAAATTACTTACAGCCTTAAAATATTATATATTTTCTGAAAGCGGAAGCTCTGCAGAATAAAATGGTGGCTGTTGCAATTTTTATGTCACACAATATTTAAACAGCCATTTATCAAATGCATATTTGTTTGAAAAAATACTCTTAAATGAATTTGAGTGCACACAAACACAATATAATACCTAATTTATTTAGTAAAATCTAAAAGAAGTTGTTGTATCAAGTAAATAGATACCAAACATGTCAAGATTTATACCAGCTATGATGGTTGCTGCCAAGGCCGTACATATACGGTATCTGGACAGGACGCGGTTATTAAGATACAGAAGTTGAATCCAAAGCAATTTTACTTCAGCTATCTGCAGTACAGACAGTGGTGGCCGGTGTTTTTTTTTTTCAGTCAGCGGCACCCATGATTCCCTCCCCCTTCGGTCGTACAGACGGACGGGGTAAGCCCAGCACTTACCACATCTAGCTAGCAGACGGGTGGGCAGGCAGTGTGTTCTATGGGCAGCCGCAGTGTGTTCTACAGGGGGTGGCCACAGTGTGTCCTAGCATGATCCTCCTCTCTCCTCCTAGGCATCCGATAGGATCGCCTGTCCTTTCGGCCAATCTGAAAACGGGTCTCACACCCGCTTCTGATTGGCCGGATTGAGGATCAGCGTTTCAACAGTGAATATTCATTTGCTGTTGTAACACACCTGGGTGGACTCTGGTGGCATTCTCTGCAACCCAAGCCCACCCTATTTTGAAGCCTATTAGAGCCTCTGCCTCAAAAAGTGTTTCCCAGTGCTAAATCTTTCATCTAAATTCTAAATTGCTGCATCTGTACATTTCAACCCCTTCCCGCCGACCGTACGCAGATATGCGTACTCTGCTTTCTGGGGTTATACCGGGATGATGCCCGCAGCTGCAGGCATCATCCCGGTACCGTTGTTTACAGCGGGCGATCAGCTACCCGAGTATAACAACCGATGCGGCTAAAAGCCGCTCGGTTGTTATACCGGAGGAGCGGGATCGCACGTGAGGCCCGGTAACAGCGGCGGGAGGCGGCGGGAGGGGGGATGTCCCCTCCCGCTCCTCCGGTATAACAACCGAGCGGCTTTTAGCCGCATCGGTTGTTATACTCGGGTAGCTGATCGCCCGCTGTAAACAACGGTACCGGGATGATGCCTGCAGCTGCGGGCATCATCCCGGTGTCTGATCCTGTGCCTTCGGCGGCTGGGGGCGGGCTGGAACGAAGCTGTGGGCGGCTTCGTTCCAGCCTTCTCGTTGTAAACGCGGAAGCGACGTCATGACGTCACTTCCCGTTTACTCGGCTGCCAATGGCGCCGAATTTAAAAAAGTACACAGTATTCAGAATCGCCGTTTTCGGCGATCTGAATACTTTAAAGTGTAAAGGAGGGATGGGGGGTCTTTTAGACCCCCCATCCCTCCATAAAGAGTGCCTATCACCACCTATTACTGTCACAAGGGATGTTTACATTCCTTGTGACAGCAATAAAAGTAAAAAAAAATTTTTTTTTTAAAACACAATTTATAAAGTAAGAAAATAAATAAAATAAATAAAAAAAAAAATTTTTTTAAGTGCCCCTGTCCCCGCGAGCGAAGAAAACGCATACGGAAGTCGCGCCCGCATATGTAAACAGTGTTCAAATCACACATGTGAGGTATCGCCGTGATCGTCAGAGCGAGAGCAATAATTCTAGCCCTAGACCTCCTCTGTAACTCAAACCTGGTAACCGTAAAAAAATTTTAAAGCGTCGCCTATGGAAATTCATAGGTACCGTAGTTTGTCGCCATTCCACGAGTGGGTGCAATTATAAAGGGTGACATGTTTGGTATCTATTTACTCGGCGTAACATCATCTTTCCCATTATACAAAAAAATTGGGGTAACTTTACTGTTTGGATTTTTTAAAATTCATGAAAGTGTCCCTTTTCCAAAAATTTGCGTTTAAAACACCACTGCACAAATACCGTGTGATAAAAAATATTGCAACAATCGCCATTTTATTCTCTAGATTCTCTGCTAAAAAAATATATATAATGTTTGGGAACTCTAAGTAATTTTCTAGCAAAAAATACGGATTTTAACTTGTAAACACCAAATTTCAAAAATAGGCTTAGTCATGAAAGGGTTAAAAGCCAATATAAAGGAATAGTAGTGTTAAAAAAAGCCCTTGTGGATTTAATTGACCTTTTTTGTGGTTAATTCTCCTTTAAGGGGGTGTGGCAAGGGGCGTGCCCTATGCCTACATACATTTGTTAGTAGGTGTCCCTCATTCCTATCTCAAAATGTTGGGAGGTATAATGGGGGGTGGCCGCGGTGGCCATGGATAGATATGAATCTATCCATTGCATATAGGGGGGTGGCCTGAAGAAAGGGGCGGCGCCAGGGAGCCCCTAATGGGCGGACCGCCCCTGAGTACAGAGGATGTGTTTTCAGTCTTTTGCAGTGTAATGCCCCGTACACACAGTCAGATTTTCCGGCGTAAAATGTGCGATCGGAGCTTGTTGTCAGAAATTCCGACCGTGTGTAGGCTCCATCAGACAATTTCCATCTGAATTTCCGTCGCACAAAATTTGATATCTGTTTTCAAATTTTCACACAACAAAATCCATTCACGTAAATTCCAAGCGTGTGTACACAATTCCAAGCAAATCAAGCAGAAGAGCAGCACTGACTATTGAACTTCATTTTTCTCGGCTCATCATACGTGTTGTACGTCACCGCGTTCTTGACGTTCGCAATTTCCGACCAACTTTGTGTGACCGTGTGTATGCAAGACAAGTTTGAGCCAACATCCTTTGGAAAAAAAACATGGATTTTGTTGTCGGAATGTCCGATCGTGTGTACGGGGCATAAGAAGACAATGATTTTCCTAAGACCTAACTTTGCAAAGTACTAAAGACTGATGAAGTGGGCATTGAAGAAAGTTAGGACTGAACTAGCTAGCACTAAACAGGAGGGGAGGAATTATACCTTAAAAAAAAAAAAACACAGGAGGGGAGGACAGTGGAAGATGCAATATCACAAGTTGTAGTGACCCTTACCACCACTAGATGTCAGCAAACAACAGAATACTAAAAATTCTGGTGCAGTTCAATACATCCCAGAAAAAATACATATAAGTGGGACAGAACATCTAATGTGAAAAGTCAGAAACAAACCGTAAACAAAATGTAAATCAACAAAAGGGAAGGGCCAGATTTATCAGATTTATGGCAGTATACAAGCTACCCTATGGTTGAGTCATTTTTCTGAAGAGTTCACAAGACACTGGATCTGGAAGTTTTCAACTTATAAACTAAATGGTTATTATTAACCTAATTAACAATGATCAGATATGATGAGGTCATTTATTTACACAGGTGGATGGGGGGGGGTTAAATAAATCTGATCATTCTCACAAGTTAGAAAGCCCACAAAGCCTATCTCCGCTGATGTCCGCCTGCAACTTATTAAACAGGAATTCTAGCCGAGCATATTATAAATATTTCCGGGGGATATCCGTCTTCCTCAATACATGTCCCATTGAGTCTTTAAATCCCAAGTGGAGCTTTTTGCTCTTTGAAGAGGGATTGGACAGGGTGTGAGAGGACAAAAGAGCAAATCTACCCAATCTCATACGGTAAAATCCTAAAGTACGCCGTACTCTGACCTTCTACACACTACACATATATTGTTTTGAATCAATTTTCTTGTGACTCTAATGAGATGTCATCCATTTCTTTTCTTTTTTTTTTTTTTTTTTTTAATATTCCAAATTCAAAATCACATTACATTTTTTTTTTAGGGTCCATTTCCATTTGTACACTGCGTTAATGCATATTAAATCACACATTCATGTACATTGCATTAAGGCAGGCGATTGAAATCAACAGACTTCCAATGCACAAAAATCAGAAATGTCACAAAATCTTTGCTGCAACACACTATGGTGCGACGTTGCACCCAAACAAAATTGACGTCCTTTTTTCCCCAGAAATAGAGCTTTCTTTTGGTGGTATTTGATCACCTCTGCGGTTTTTATTTTTTGCGCTATAAACAAAAAAAGAGCAACAATTTTGAAAAAAAACGCAATATTTTTTACTTTTTGCTATAACAAATATCCCCCAAAAATATATTAAAAAACAATTTTTTTCCGCAGTTTAGGTCGATATGTATTCTTCTACATATTTTTGTTAAAATAAATCACAATAAGCGTATCTTGATTGGTTTGCGCAAAAGTTATAGCGTCTACAAAATAGTGGATAGTTTTATAGCATTTTTATTTTAATTTTTTTTTATTAGTAATGGCGGAGATCTGCGATTTTTATCGGGACTGCGACATTATGGCGGACACATCAGACACTTTTGACACTATTTTGGGACTATGGGAATTTATACAGCGATCAGTGCTATAAAAATCCACTGATTACTGTGTAAATGATACTGGCAGTGAAGGGGTTAACCACTAGGGGGCGATTAGGAGTTAAGTGTGTCCTAGGGAGTGATTCTAACTGTGGGGGGGTGGGCTTCAAGTCACATGACAGCGATCACCGCTCCCAATGACAAGGAGCAGTGATCTCTGTCATGACACAAGCCAGAACGGGGAAATGCCTTGTTTACATGAGGCTCCCTGACACGATCGCCAGGAGACCGGCAGACATCGAGTCCGCCGGTCCAGCGGGCACAGTCATGATGTACGCGGCGGGTGCACGCGCACCTGCTATCCCCGTCTCTTGAAGGGGACGTACAGGTATGCCCATTTGCCCCCCGCTGACATTGTGCTGACGTATATTGCCGTGCAGTGGTCGGCAAGTGGTTAAAGTCTAATTAAAGCACCACACCTTTTTACCAAATTATGCTCCTCTGTCTGTCCTGATCTTTGCTTGGGAATGGCCTAAGATACTTTCTTTCTGTGAAAATGCTGCTTTTTATCCCCCCACCCCAGTGCTTTGTGCTGGCAAAGCAGAGTAAAGCAGCCCATGGAAGGATCAAAATTCGGCTGATGTAGCAGGGACCGGACAAATTTCGATCCATCTATAGTCAGGCTGGTTGTACAGAAGTTGATCTCTGTATTCTGATAGCAGGGAACTAGCGGACCGGTGGGCAGGCAGCATGTCCTATGGGCGGCTTCTCCTCAGAGGGTCAGCCTCATAGGACAGTCAGAGGAGAATGAAAACTCCTCCTACAAGCTTTAACCAGACACTGATAGAAGTCACAAGACTGCTATATACTGATGATGAGAAAAGGTATTTAGCAGTTTATATATACTAAAATAATTGCATTTCCATGTCCTGTGTACTGTGTGAGACCAGATATAGTGAATGCAGGGTCCTAGGTTTGTTAACACTTTAACTCTGGTGCTTATTGGACCTCAGTCATTCAGACACACTACAAAAGTGCTGTAACAAAAAAGTGAAGGTAAGGCTAGCAAAAGAGAGGTTGTCAGTACAATGTCAATTTAAGTGAATATTTACTTATGTGACTTCAACTAGGCTTCCCTATTCACACTTCTGTTTCAATGTTTTTATTCAAGTTTTCACAAAAGAGTTTACAAAAATGTTTAAAAAGAACGCAAACAGTATGAAATATATACAGTAAAGCCTTGGTTTGAGAGTAACTTGGTTTGAGAGTAACTTGGTTTGAGAGCGTTTTGCAAGAAAATCTAAATTTTTTAATACATTTTGACTTGATATACAAGCGATGTCTTGATATACAAGTAGAGTCACGTCACAACTGAGTATAAAAGAGAAGAGAGTCGCCCTCTAAGTGTAGCAATATGGTTACATTTAATGAAGGTACAACATTAAGTAACATATTGCTACAAGAAGCGCCTCTCTTCTCTTTTATACTCTGTAGCTCCTGCTGGATTTTGCTTCTAATCCCCTTGTGGAGGCTTCCATTTGTTGATGGACATTTTATGGTTACACAACCTGGTCACATTGCTATAATCTTTTTATAAGGACTATAAACTGAAGGACCTATGAATAAATGGTTGTAGAACTAATCATTTGAGTTTCCATTATTTCTTATGTGGAAATTCGCTTTGATATACAAGTGCTTTGGATTACAAGCATGTTTCTGGAACGAATTATGCTCGCAATCCAAGGTTTTACTGTACTAGATAGATTTCTACCCAAACATTTTGTTAGGCTTGATATGACACCTACAGTATATGTTCCCTGTTCACACTTGCGTTCCAGCTCACGATTTTATGTGGGTTTTTTTCAAGTGATTTTGCGTGTTGCACATAGGGCAGCCTATTCACTACCATGGGCTGCCCTATGCACGTTTGTTGCCCAAAAGAAGCTCCTGCTTCTTTATGGGTGACAAGCTTCATGCAATTTTTAAAGGTATGTTTTGTCTGAGATTGCAACGTGAGTCTGTCGTGTGACAAGCACAGCAAAATCGCACCGCGTTTGGGCTGCCATTTAGAATGAACAGCACCCAAATGCGCATTATGCATTTTGCAGTGATTGCCATGCAATTTTGGAATCACAGGCACAATTGCAGCGATTCCACCTACAATTCCAAATTGCCAAGTGTGAATGGGGCCTTAGGGTTAGGGTTATACCCCACATGCTACACACCAAAAAAAAAACACAACCAAATGTTTTCAAGATCTTTCATCCAATGCTAAAAAATAGATTGCATAGAAAAATAAAAAATAAATACTTTTGTTAGATTCATGGAAAGCAGAGACACCAGTCAGCTTACAGACAGCAGTTTACAGGGGAATACACAGCGCAGTATAAATTTGATTATAATGGTTGTGATAAAAAAAAGGATATTAAAGAAAATATTATTCAAATACATAAAATGTTTCCTTTTCAGTATTACTATATCAGATCCTACTGGCAAACCACAGTTATGCAGCGCACACATGGTCGGATTTTCCTACAACAAATGTTCGATGTGAGCTCTTTGTCGGAAATTCCGACCGTGTGTAGGCTCCATCAGACATTTTCCGTCGGAATTTCTGACAAACAAAATTTGAGATCTGGATCTCAAATTTTCCGACAATAAAATCTGTTGCGGGAAATTCCGATCGTATGTACAGAATTCTGACGCACAAAGTTGCACGCATGCTCGGAATCAAGCAGAAGAGCCGCACTGGCTATTGAACTTCATTTTTCTCGGCTCGTCGTACGTGTTGTACGTCACCACGTTCTTGGTGATCGGAATTTCCGACAAGATTTGTGTGACCGTGTGTATGCAAGACAAGTTTGAGCCAACATCCGTCGGAAAAAATCCATGGATTTTGTTGTCGGAATGTGCGATCGTGTGTACGGGGCATTAGTGTTACCATGGTAAAGCACTACTGGACCCCATTGAGAGCCAGAGAAATTAGGAGAGAAATGGTATATATATATATATATATATATATATATATATATATACAGGCCCGTCGCAACAGGACAAGCAAAACAAGCAATTGCTTGGGGCCCCGAGCTGGCCTGGGGCCCCAGCCGCGCCGCCGGCTGCCGCTTCCTATAAGCGGCAGCCTGTAGCATGGCCGAGCTCCTCTTCCTTCCTTCTGCAGTCCACGCGGTACAGGACTCAGAAGATTCAGTTTCCTGTTCCTGGCCAGACAGACAAGAAATGCACACACTGAGTGCTCACTTCCTGTCAGTCCGGCTGGCCGGGAACAGAAAACTGAATCTCCTGCCGTGCGGTACGCGGTAGCCAGGGAGGGGGTTTAAAAGAACACGGGGGGGGGGGTAGTAAGGGGGGGCAGTCATCAAGACCCATTTAGTAATAAAAATATGGTAGCTTGCTGACCATAATAAAAACTATTTTAAGTATGTTGGATTTAGTTATTGTGCACTTTTCTAATGTATATTTGATTTTATGGTACAGTGGTGTTTTTTTGCAAATGTTAAATTGTTGAAAATGTTCAAATTTTATGCACATTATATGCAACAGCAGTATTTGCACTGTAAACCTTTTTTATTTATATAAAGTGTTGGTGAACCTCAACTGTATCGCTATGCTGTGATTCCTTGAAGGCTTTGCGTGCAGGCATGCGTGCGTGCGGGGGGGGGGGTTAGGGGGCCTCCATGTCCATTTTGCTTGGGGCCCCCAAATTCCTTCAAATGGCTCTGTATGTATATATATGTGTGTATATATATATATATATATATATATATATATATATATATATATATATATATATAGGTTTATCAAAAAGGCCTTCAAGGGAGGCTTTGTGTTGAGGAGACACGTAGAGAGACACATAAGCCTGGATCCTGAAGCCGGCTGATTCACCTATTTTAGAGGAAATTTCTCACACACATATACATACATCCCAACTTTTTGAGATGAGAACGAGGGACACCTATTAGCAAAAGTATGTAGGCATAGGACACACCTCCTGCCACGCCCCCCTTAAAGTAGAATTATGTAAAATAAATGATCAGTTAAACCCACAAATGCTTTTTTTTTAACTACTACTATTCCTTTATATTGACTTTTGAAATTTACAAATGCAGGAATTTAGAAATTGGATGAAAGGTTTAGCACTGGGAAACACTTTTTTGAAAGATAAAAAGTGCATTTTATATACAACTGTACAGATCAGACCGAAATAAGGGACACATGAGGAGGAAAGAGGGACAGAGGTTGGTTGAGGCCCTCATCAATACCCCAGGCAACTCCTCCTAACCTCCATCTCTTTCTTCTGGAAGCTTCTGTAAAATTCCAGCAAGTAGGGGGAGGTATCAGAGATACCAGCCTCCTTGGATCACGCACAACCTGACCCAGAATGGCTTGGCTGCTAGCCAAGCCAAATTTACCTACACTAACAAACTTTGTACATTCCCATTCTAGCACACTAGAGGGTGCTACATTGATATATCATGTGACTTTGGGTCTATTCACCACAACTGCCGAAGAGCAAAGATGACATGTAAAGTTCAGTTACCCATAGCAACTAATCACTTTTATAATAACTAAAATCAGACCACTTAACCAATGTGTTCTCCTTTATTAGCTAAGGTTTACAACAATTTGAGCATAGTCACTGTTAGCTGCCCTGCCTTAAAGGGGTTGTTAAGGCAGTGCACACAGCCACTGCCAGCCCCTCTTCTAGGATTACATGATGTATATACTATATGCCATTTTCTAAAATTCTTCTTATAAATAGTTTTTCCTATCCACGATCAGCAGCGCTGTCTTCCTCCAATGTATGTATTGCAGAGGATAAAATCTACCAAATATACAGTGAATAAAGGTAAACAGTAGCGCTAAAGGTAAAATTACCAAGAACACATTAAATTACACAATCAGTTGTATTTTTGGTAGATTTTATCCTATGTTTATTCTCCTTTGAAAGTAGCTGCTTGATTAAATTTACATTTATCTGTGGCGCAGTGTATAGATCCCATTTTATGAGATCTTATCTTTTTACTATATGTATTACAGAGGGAGGGGCTGAGCTCTCCCTCTGACGTCTGCCGGGCGGTCACGTGACCTCCCTCTGTAATACAAACATCAGAGGAAGACAGCGCCGGGCGGTCACGTGACTGCTGATCGGGGATAAGAAAAACTGTATTTATAAGAAGAATTTTAGAAAATGACATATAGTATATACATCATGTAACCCTAGCAGAGGGGCTGGCAGTGATTGGGAGCAGTAATGTGCGAGCTGCTCAGAACGGTGATAGAAGGGGAGGGGAGGGTGGCTCACACACAGAGCTGACAGGCAGAGGGGGGAGGAGGACACAGGAGCAGGGAGAAGAGCTGCAGGGAGCAGAGCTGCGGATGACGGAGGCACGTAAACTGACCATGGTGTCAGGGCTCAGCAGCCATAATATACCGTGGTCAGTTTACATAGGGGAGGGCAGAAACTGACAGGATCAACCAGGTATTACAGATGTTATAGGGGGGCCAAAGCACATAGCACAAGTACTGTGCTGTATAACATGCTTTAGAACCAGTTCACACCACATGCAGTCCAGTGCGTTTTTTTCTGCATCAAAAATGCATGGAAAGTAGGTTATATGGTGTTCAATAGCATAGTTCACACCAGTGCAGTCATTTTCAGTGTGTTCCAGTTCCAAAAAAAAAAAAGGTAGAACATGCTGCATTATCCTACACTGGACTGTACTGGAACGCACAAAAAATGCACTGGAACGCACCTAAACACGCCAAAAATGCACTGGAACACACATATCCGTATTTAAGGTTAAGAAAAAAGAGGGGGGATGCACTGGACTGCATAAAAAACGCATCAAAACCACACTGGATCGCATCGAAAACGAGCCAAAAACATGCAAGCAGAAAAGCATCTGGAATGCATCCAAACTGCGTTTCTATGGTGTGAACTGACAGGTAAACCTCCTGGGAGCAGAGAGGCCCCATCAGAAGATCTGGAACACAGACATCCCTCCAGTCATCCGGGTTTTTCGTGTTGAATGGTGACATGAGGATAACCTAAGGAAGCCTGGAGATTTACCCCCCATAGGAACACCGGGAGCGTCAGCAAGCTAAAAGGCCTTGGCTAGGCTAAAGCCACTTGCCCTTTTATGCTTGCCATCTGGTAAGCAGGCTCTACTACTAGGGTGGATTGTCACTACTGCTTAGAAGTGCACGGTGGTGGTGTTTTCACTTTGAAATAAGGACTTGGAGAAATCCCCTTGATGTCATTTATATGAACTTTTAATAATTTTAGCGCAGCTTTTTACAGGACTCTAGATTTTGGTGTGATCGCACTATATGCTGCTGCTTATATGTTTTTGTGTTAGCGCGGTTCTTCCTATTTTATATGGTGTGAACTGGCCCTTAAAGAAACAGGATCAATATTTTTTTTTTTGGGGGGGGGGGGTTAACAAACGCTTTAATGAATAAAAGAAATAGTATTCCATGACATCAGCTGGGAAACAATAGTGATTTTTCATCAATTTTATTTTAAAGTTTAGAAGTGTAAATGCCGATATATATATATATATATATATATATATATATATACACATACTGTCTTGTAAGAAAGTCCAGCATCAATTCTACACCTGCCAAATGCTCCTGCAGACTGAAGATATTAAAGTTTTCCTCTCTACACCTACATGTATCAAATCTCCTCGACCTAAAGTGAGTTTCAAATAAATCCAATTAGAATTCCATAGTCCAAAAATAAAATAATGCGAAAGTGGCCAATAGTGAATCATCAAATATTTTCCTCCACCAGGCATCTCTTCACCGCACTCAAAATTATCACTAAAAGTGCTCCCTCCATCTCACATAGGGAAAAGCCGGCGTTCAGTTCTCACTCCATCTTCACCTCTCCATTCCCCCACATGGGTGTGAAAACCAGAGAAACTCCAATAGTGTGATATCAATAACACAGCTTTATTAAAATAATATAAAATATACTCACAAATAAAAAATAATCAGCAGGCACATAAATCAAGCTCGCTCTACCAATAGACAGTCCATGCAGCTTGGGAATGGAACATGTTTGTTCATCTTGTATTCATTGGAAAAATAATTCAACAAATCAAATTAGTTGTTAGGAATATGGGTTTAATTTTTCTCTCATTTTTCTATATTCTTGTTTACCAAGATCAGCCTAGGGGAATTTTTTTTAGATATTGTTTATCTTTCCTCATATGCTACTCAATTATATGAGATTTTTATAACAGAATGTGTTCAAAATGAAGATTGTTACACAATTCTAGACTTTCCATTCAGCAGTGTTCCCCTACCAGTGGCTTGGGAGACACATGTGACACTCAGGTCATTTTAGTGTTGTGCATAGAAGTTATTCAGCTGATTTACATCTCTGAAATATTTGTCTAGCTGCACTATACATTTATGTAGCCAAAGGGTAATACCACAATACCTGCCTGAACACATTCTACTCCAACTTAGAACTGTCACCAGATATTGACCAAGGAGTAGGGGGTGAGCACTGCAACGTTCATAGGAGGGAAGAGATAGCAATTCTTTATAAAGAACATGTAAGGAACACATTATGCTGGCTCTTCTACAGCTCCCAGTGCTAGCAATATATTAAGATTATATTAGCAGTACTTTAATTAATTAATGCTTTCGGTATATAACTGGACACATTTTTATTTGTCGGTAAAGTTATTAGCATTATTAGCAAAGTTGAAATGCTTTTTTTTTTTCTTTATGCAATATTGTGCATTTCATAGCCAAAGGCTGATGCAGTTTTTAAATGAGAAATGTTCCAGTGGATGGAATTATGGCATGCGGGTTAAAGATGGGTGTTTCGTTTCAAATGCTGCTTTATGACAGTATCGTCACCTGCTGAATTAGCCACAAACCATCCACAGGCAGCGTAACTCTACAATAAGATTCAACACAATTTTACTTTAGCTAATTGCAGTACAGAGGATGCTTTTTCAGTGTTTATTAAGGTGGAAGACACCTACTAGCCCACTTGGTCTGTTTGCTGCTCTCGTGGTCATACCTACCATTATTTATTGCCACTATACCTGTACATATGAGTATTATATTATTCCTTTATGCTACCCTGGTTATTTTTTGGAATTGTCTCCTATGTGCTGTGTCCACTGGTAGCCGCGGTTTTGTTTTCTCCTCTCCGGGAGCTGCGATGTATAAATGGGGAGCTACCCTCCCCCCTGCTGTCCCCTCCCTTCCATTCTTTGTATGGGTCGGGCCACCTTTACATCGGCGCCATACATCTGCACCCATCGTGTGATTTCCGCATCCTTGCGGCTCCACGTCCTGGCGTGCAGTGCGTCATCCCGTTGGCTGGAGGGGCTCGCGCATGTGCAACGCGGGCACACACAGTAGCCACGTTCGTATGGCGTTAGGGGCGTAGCCCAATGCTCCCGCACGGGGATTTAGGTTTGGAGGCTGTGACATGGCAAACTCTCCTTTTCTCCCTCACTTGGATTGTCCTCTCACATCTGAGAGGTCCTACACAGGGGTAAGCACACCACAGACATTTACCATGTCACTTTTTTCTACCCAACCCCACTTGCACATACTACGTGCAAATCGCTATACTCAGTACCAATCAGCTAGTAACATCTTTCTATCTTTCTTTCTCCTCTCTTCATTCTGGCTTGCTCTATTTTACTTTTTGTATTGTGCTTATGTCTACCCTTGCTTGTTTGTGCCTCTTTCTCATCTCAGCATACAACATGGACATATAAAGATACTTACATATTTACATTTTTATCTCACCAGTATGGTGATTACTTGTAAATTTATATATACTCTATTGTCAATATTGCTATTGTATTATATATGGTCAATGAGGCACACCAAGGAACATTATCTCTTTCTTTTTCTTTTTCACATTTTGCACTCTTTACACTCCTTTTTTCACTTTCCTCTCTTCTCTGTCTGTATCCACGCCTACTATGTCATGGATTCTGTTATACAATAGTGACACCACACTAATCATACTCCCAAGTTACTATTAAGTCTTATTTTGACCCAGATACATATATAACTTTCATTACAGTTATCATGACATATGTGGTCACTGGGGGGCTTCAGGATACACTATATTCCTATCCCCTCTCTTCGCCATGTCCGCCTTCTACCAGGTCCCTGTTCGTTTGCTGCGGGTTACGCCTCTTCAGCTCCCGGCTGGAGCACCTTTCCGCCGCTGCCCCTGTGGACCAGTCCTATGGACCAATTGACCATAATGTAAGTATGGGGTGCCTCTCTAAGGCCACGTGCTTCCTTTCTTTGACCATAATCATCATTGAATGTTATATCTTATCGATACCTATTACTTTTTAGATATCCCGCATATACACTAACTCCTGAGGAAGCGAGCTGAACTCGCGAAACGCGTCGAGTACAAAAGTTGTATATGTACATTATGTATTCTACTACTGTAACAAATATGTTAATGGTCAAACTATGCTTAATGATGTTTTTATACTCATCTACAATCATGTCTTTGGAACTTCAATAAATCCTTATACTAACTGTCATGACCTCTATAACCAAATTATTTAAAGTCCCACGGGCGAACTCTTTTTGTTCTTTATGACAGTATCGTCACCTGCTGAATTAGCCACAAACCATCTACAGGCAGCTTAACTCTACAATAAGATTCAACACAATTTTACTTTAGTTAATTGCAGTACAGAAGATGCTTTTCCAATGTTTTGAAGTGTAAGAAGTCCAAAGACCCATCTCTGTGAATAATTAACACTGTCTGGGGGAACATTGAAGAAGTGGGGAGGGTCTAGCTAGGACTAAACCAACTAGCACCAACTACCATACCTGTTCCTTTGCAACCCAACGTGTGTCTATTAGGCCTACTAGACTCCCTGGCTCAAGCGAGAGCAAACAGAACCCTATTAGGCCTCCTTTTGTTCTACGCACAGAAGGCCATTATTTTGAAGTGGAAATCACCGGTGGCACATCTCTAGATTATTGGAAGTTTTTGGTTAATTAGCTGACCCCTTTTATACAAAGCTACAAATCTTTCTCAGGGTTGCCGAAGAAATTTAACAAAGTGTGGGACCTCCGGGTTAATGCTCCTGACACCGCAGACTCTTATGTTGGGTCATAATTCTTTTTATGGTTGTTGTTTTCTCTTCCTTAGTGAGGGCTACCCTGTTGCCCTATTCATCCTTACATAGACTCTGCGTCTGTAGTGGTGGTTTGACTCGGATGTGCCACATATTGTATTGCGTACCCATCAGCACTGCAGGGACTCTCTGATTGTGCAATTTGCCCCCGACTCATTTTTTAGTTGCCATGATCAGCAAGAGTGAGGAGTCGTTCTTTTATTTCTTTTTTTTTGCTGTATATTAGTATAAGTTACTATTTTAGTGTAATTTTTTTTATTAAAAAATCATGCAAACATACAGCTCATTAAAAAAAACATATTTACACAAAAATAAACAACAACTAAACAAAAACAAGCATGCTTACATCAGCAAGAAAAGAAAACCGTTTCTTGACAAGATAACATATTAAGAAACATATTTTAATGACAACAAAAAAGAGACTACAAACCCCGAATCTCAACTTAAACACAATCCAGGCTAAGATACCTTTTGAGATTTAATCGCCATCAGGATGCAATTCCAAAACCCCCCCATTAACCCCTTCCCCCACATCATTCACCCCAACTTCCACATCATTCACCTTGCATTCTGCACCAGCCACTCTCATTCCCTTCCCACCTCCCCCTCCACCATCATCCAATCCATCCCTCACTCCACCCCTCGGTGTCTGCCGACCTCCAGCCACACTTCTGCCACACGGAGGAGGAGGGGTTGGCACCATCATACATTCTGGTCCAGCACCCTCCGCTGCCTTCACTACACTAGGAGAAACAATAGGTGCGGACACAGACACTACAGAGGGCCTCACAGACACAGATTCTGAGGGGACAGAGACACTAGGATGCCCTGGTACAACCTCCACCAACCCAGACGCTTCTCTATCCCGGACGGATGAATTCCTCCACTAGCTCTGGCTTATTGTGCAAAGCCTCAGGGCACCGGCTATAAGGTTATAAGGGTATATTTATATATTTAGTGTAACTGCCTTGTTTGCTATTGTTATTGTTTTTCTAGCCTGGGAAGGCCCAATAGGCCTTTTTTTTGTAACCCAATTGCCTAAATCTGTGTCGAAATAAAGGAAAGTTTAAAAACTTCCCACTACTCTAGGTTTGAGGAAAATTGTGTGGGTTTAAGACTTGTGGTCCTGGTGAATTTATGTTCTAATTTTCCCCCAAAAAACTTTTTGAACCATAATCCACTGCATGGTCTTTAAAGTATGGTCAGCAGGCTCAGAAGGGTCAATAAGGGGACTTTTGGATGAGCCAGTCCCCTCACTATAAGGCCCTTTTCACACGGCCGTTACGTACGTTTGTTTTTCATCCATCCATTGACATACGGACATACATGTATCTCTATGGGATAGCGGACGTTGGCGGATGATCATCCGCTGGCATCCGCTGACATTCGCCCCTGCTAATCTCCGTTTTTTATGATGGAAGAAAACCCTAAAGAAATGGGGCGGGAGGGGGACTTGGCAGCAGTAGTGTCAGTTCCTGTAGAGAAAGCATAGGGAAAATTTACGAACTGTATAAGAAGAGGCCAGTTTGAAAAATTTATTTTAATTCTGATTGCTATCTCTTTGGGTAATAAGGCATATATTGCTATCTTTTTTAAATTATTATTATTGGGGACTTTTTGTGTTTAATTTTATTTTGGGGTTGATTTGAGATTAACAGGTATTTTTAACTACTGTCCTGTTTATAGCACAACATTTTTTTGACACAAGGCTTCTTCAATTGGCTTTTGTTTCAGAGGGCTGGTATTGCATGTCAGATTTATAAGGGGGCAAAAGGGGTAATAGAATATATTTGAGCATGATAGTCACTAGTTGCTCAGGAGAAAAGTAGTTCAAAAATTGGCACTGATAAAGAATTATCTGAGAACCCATGAAAAACCAAGTGCTCTGTGCCTACTGGCTGTCAAGAGCAGTTTCCTCAATATGATACAGTTTGATGAGTTAAAGATTTTCAGATGCCAAGTGCATTACCCGTGTAAGGTGCAGCAGCATCACTAGGTTTGGTGTCATCTGATGCGATAAAACACCCCTCTCCCCTCCCCCATCGGGCCCTCTCCTGTCTAGCCTGCCCCTGAAGGGTGCTGGGCAAGCTAGTTTTGGTCCGGCAGCGCACTTCCTACTTGATGGAGTCACCCAGGTGTGGTCTGCACCCCCCGCACCCCCATAGCAATGCCACTGATAATGTGTATTCTTACAGTCAATAATATCGAGAGAAAAAATCAGTGTCTTCTTTGGAATCTAACTTATATATTTTTTTTAGAACAAATGGGGTTTATCATTCATTTCGGTTTACTTTTTACTCGTCATCTAATTTCATTTCTACATTGAGGGGCTCCCAAACATGAAGTGCCCTAGCCCCCCAAGGTCTAAATCTGCCACTGCTGATACTGTGGGGTTTTCATTTAATTTGAGGGATTATTGTTTATTAGGGCTGTGGAAATTAACTATTAATTCCTCGATTAATCGTTAATTTTTTTGATCGATCAAAAATCTTTTGATCGGTACTCACCTCTCCGCCGGCTTCTGGGTCTTCAGGGAGTTCCGTCAGAGATCCGGTGACGTCATGGACATTGACGTCACCAGACTCCTCCCCCCTTCCCCAGTCATTGACGATGCCCACGCTGGACAATGGTAAAGTAATGGAATACAGCAGGCACCTGACCGATCCAATCATGGCCTGAAAGGCTACAACCGAGTGGGCATGTCTGCGGTGTGGCTGCGAGCCGATTTTATGATTGGCCAGACACGCCCCATGCTGATAATACGTGACCCTTGCTGGGAATAAACAAGCATTGGAAGGCATTATGAAGGTGAGTGGGCTGTGTTTACCCACAAGTGGATGCACATCCCTATGCAGACAGTACTGTTGATGTCATTTTGGATGCAGAGACAAAGCCACTGCTCCTAATTTGACATCAGTGTGGGTGTTGGTGTATGTCCCTGAATGCAGACGGTGTGTATTCCAGACTGTGCAGCCGCATGGATGTTAAATTGGGAGCAGTGGCTTTTTCCATGCAGCTACTGCATCAAAATCGACATCAACTGGAAATTCTGCACAGGTATGCAAGGAACTCCTGTGCCTCACCATGCGGGTAAACAGGGCCCTTGCATTGTGAATGATGTAGTAGAACTTGCGTTAACAAGGCCTTTTTCTGATTGAAACCTCAAGGGATGAGTCAGTCTTCTAAGTTACTGAGCTGTGTCAACAAGTTTTTTTACAATAGAAGAGCTAAGAAGGGCCTGAAAACATGTGAAAATGAGACTGGGGTTTAGAAGGAGAATTTAAAATATTAATATAATAAATTTTACATTTACATATATTTTTTATTTCTTTTTTATATTATATAGTTTTAACGATAACAAAGGAAAAAAAAAAAAAAAAATATATATATATATATATATATATATATATATATATATATATATATATATATATATATATAAATATATAAAAAATAACTTAACATTTCCTTTAAGGTTAAAGATTAATTTTATGTTTTAGGCAAAGGGCAAATGTTGGAGTGAGGTTAAGTACTAGGGGTTAATTTTATGTGTTAGGTAAAATTTTATCCTATCATTGCTAACCTTCCTAAAAAAAAAATTCTATTTGTCTGGCTTGTTTTACAAACCCACTGAATCCAGACCTACTTGAGGCACTATAATGTAACAAATATTTCACAAAAAAGTCAGAATTCCTGAACTGCATATTTGTTTCAGACCAGCAACTCAACAAACAGAAGCAAAAGGATCAGCATGAAAGTCACATAACTAGCAATTTCAGAAGGAGAGGTCAGGAGCTTTAATTTTTCTCTCATGATGCCTTGACGGGAATTTAATAAAGTTGCTGCGCCACTTTTTTGGCGTTAATCCCACTTGTTAATGTGTTGCACCAAATTCATGAACCATCTGCGACACTTTTGGTTTTGACAGCACCAAATTCAGGTAGTTCTAAAATGTGCCACTTCTACAGTGTGGCTCACTAAATGCACCAAATTTGAAATACAATGCTAACAGTTCGTATCTTATGAAAGTGAAGCTAATTAGGACCAACTCCCTATTGGCGAACGTACAGAGAGAAACTGGCTCAGACAGATTTTGCAAAAGTGTCTCTCATGCAATCTAAAAGTGGTACAGCGCGCACCAAATTCAGGTAAAAGTTCTAGACAGGTACATGAATTTGATGGACGCAGCTTCACGTTTAGAACACACGAGAGACATTTTCGCTAAATCTGTCTGCGCCAGTCTTCATGAATTCCTGGGATCATCTTTATATGTTAGAGTCAGGCTAGGGGTAAGGTTGAGTTGAAGATCAACAGATGTGGAACAACTCTTTTTTCAAAACTTTTTCTTGACACCAAATGCTTCATGCTAAGACATACCAACGCTAGGTTACAGATGCCCAAAACCAACCTATGGGCTTGTTCACACTGGGATTATATGCAGAAATATTTCCAATGACTCATGATAACATTGCATCAAGGCAACCCATTCGTTTTGAATGGATTGCCAATGCACCAGAACAGACAGAAAAACTTACCAACACTTTTTTTTTCCAATTCAACATTCATCTCCAAGCGTTACGTTGCGTTGCAACGCATTTGTGTTGTAGAGGTTTGCTTGGGTGTCATTTAAAATAAATGGCACTGCAAGACACTAATGGACATTACAAGTGCTACTGCAATGGATTAGTGTGAATAAAAAAAAAAGTCATAGGAGAATACAGCCACTCGCAAAAACAGAATGGTTAAAGTAAACCCGTCTTAAGAGCATTTTGCCATTGCTAACTTCTTTGGAAAATACTCCCTGGTCTTTATGTTCACTTGCTGACTTGCTCTTTTAGTCAAATATCAGACATTCTAATCTGCCCACTTGGTCTGGGTTAGTGACTCGGTGTACGGAACCAAGAGCATGACAGCCAGGCAACTAGTATTAGTGGAATGAGAAGTCAAAAGTTACAACCTCAATGTTTTTCCCAGGAAACAATGCATGAGCAATAAGTAAAATAAGTCAATCCAGGAAACATTGCAACTGGGCTGAAATCTCAAGGTCTATTGTCACTGTAGTATAAATGACACCAATCTGACCATGCTGGGCACACACTGCACCTGAGTGACACTTATATAAGCCTTGAAATTCATCACTTTGATTTAGCGGAGTCTGCAGTTATGTCTGTACCCTTGTCTGGATCTGCTATCCAGCTCATCCTTTGTGAATGTTTTCCATTGAAAAACTTGCATTTAATTATAGGGTCTCTGGAGTGAGGATGGTATATAAAGTTCAGCCTGGGTTGTATATCCACCTCCGAGGGCTCCTAATTGAATACAAATTTTGAATTAATTAAAAGTCAGGCAGCTAAATTGCAGCAAGCTGGATCTCCTGATCCTCTCCCTGTAATTCAGAGCTGGGATAATCTGACAAATGAAGTTGGCACATCATCTTGTGGTTTGGAGAATGGAAAGATGAACAGCTGGAATTCAACTCGAGAGTTTCACGGAGTCTATCCAAAGGCCGCCTCTATCTCTATGCCCCTCTCCCCCCTCTCCCAGTCAGACTGAAGTCATCCTGTTCACAAACCCATTTCCCTGCTGTTTAGTTAAAAAGTTATTTGAAACAACAACATCATTACAGAACATCTTGCTGATGACTTCAGCGGCCGCTGGGCCCCCTTCACTCACACAGATGGGGCTAGCATGACTAACTCCATATTACATTACTAGGACATTACCTGGATACAGGTGATAGAAAATGGCTCATTTGTATGAATGTACTGCTCCATTCAGGCATTTGAATAAGCATGAACCTCATTTACCAAATTAAAAACTGCCATTGTTGGTCACAGTCACTGGTCGGACTGCAGGCAAGAAAGAGAGAGAGAGAGAGAGAGAGAGAGAGAAAGAAAGAAAGAAAGAAAGAAAGAAAGAAAGAAAGAAAGAAAGAAAGAAAGAAAGAAAGAAAGAAAGAAAGAAAGAAAGAAAGAAAGAAAGAAAGAAAGAAAGAAAGAAAGAAAGAACGGATCAATATAAGAACTATGCAACCAGCATTTTAAAGAGGAAGTAAACTTGGATGTTTTTTTTTGTTCCCTGCAAAGTAAAGGCATAATGTGCTAGTATGTATCACATACTAGCACATTATGTGACACTTACCTGCAAACAAAGCCCACGACGTCACCGCTGGAGGCCGCATCCATCTTCGCCCTTCCTTCCAGGGCCATGGACTCCGGCTCTGGCCAGAACCACTTGGCGTCACTCCCGCGCATGCGCGCCGGCCATGGCACACACTTCTGAAGAAACGGCACAGGCAGCCGTTTCTTCAGAGTGCATGTGCTGATGACATCATTGGCGTAGTGTACAGTAAATATCTCCTAAACTACGCACGTTTAGAAATATTTACAGTACCTATAGGTAAGCCTTATTCTAGGCTTACCTATAGGTACAAAGTATACAGGAAGGTTTACTTCCTCTTTAACCTCCCTGGCGGTATGATTATTTCAGATTTTTGATGCTGAAAACGGTACAATTGTTTTGCATGAAAATTTGGCATTTTATATTGTAGGCCTGTAATTCTTAGGATTAATTCCCTTAAATCTGTCCAAACAAGAGTCTAGTAGACATCCCAGCTATGACAAAGTTTGAAACACGAAATCATAAATTATAATATAATAAATAACTATAAATAATTATAACAAATAATAATATAATAATAATAAAAATTATTCAATAATGTAATCAAATCAAAAACACTGAAATGTGCTCAGTTGCAGAATTGTCACTGTCATTACTTTCAGTGTTTTCAGTGACGGATTTCCCCACAAATCACTATCACTCAATTCTGCAAGTGATTCTAATTTATTATCGCTGTTTTCTCGCTGGTCTAAAACCACTTTTGACGTAAAGGGACATTTTTTGGTTGCTATGGACAATCTCCAGTTTCCAGGCAGAAAGAACAGTATTTATAATATAAAACTGCATGCAGGGCATTGGATAAACCACTAGGGACAAAAGGGATGTGAAATAAATTGATACAGTAATGTAATCTGTAAGATTACAGTGTACTGTATGTATTGTGTGTGTTTTACTTTTTGAATTTGGCGCCGTTCTCTGTCCCCATGTGTCGCAACGCTCGCAGGGAACAGAGCTCGGCTCTGTGATGAATCGAGTGGAGGACGGCTCGCACACAGAGCGGGGAGGACATCGCAGGATCCTGGGGACAAGGTAAGTTTGCTGTACCTGGATCCTGCGATGCGATCCCGAGTGTGGCTCAGGGTTACCACTTTCGGTGCTGAAAATCCACCCCGAGCCACACTCGGGAATACCGTCAAGGAGGTTAAAGGAGATTTTTTTTTAAAATAAAGTCTCAATCTCTCTCTCGCTCTGTCTCTCTCTCTCTCTCTAGCTGGTGACTTTAAAAAAAAAGACATTTACCAGTGCTGGGATCCAGTGCTGTCCTCACCCGGGCCAGTCCCCAGTGCCAGTGTGTTTTCTGTGGGCAGCCTGGTGTAACTACTTGCGGCTAAACAGCCAGCCTCCACTGCGCATGTGTGAGTCACGCTGCATTATGTGAATGGTCCTGCAGCTTCCTGGGACCTGTTATGTGTCCCAGGAGGGAAGGGGGGGGGGATGTGGGACTTCTGGTGGAATCACCTAGGTGATTTAAGTAGAAGTAGAAGAGGCTACCTGACAAAACTAGGTACCCCCCCCCCCCCCCCTAAAAAAAAAAAAAAAATGTCCAAAACTGTTAGAGAAGTGGGGGGAGGAGGACAAAAAGTGGAACTTCCCTTTTTCGGTGAAATTCTGCTTTAATATTCAAACAATTTATATGAACATTCTCAACATCTTTAGTAAATCAGAAGCATATAGAGAGAGAGAGATGATAGATTAGATAGATAGATATATGCTGATTTACTAATGCAATTGAGAATACTCATACAATACGCATTACTCATGCAATACTCACGCATTTGATGGGCACAAATGGCTGCATTTGATGGGCACAAGTGGCTGCATATGATGGGCATAAGTGGCTGCATTTGATGGGCACAGTGGCTGCGTTTGATGGGCACAATGGCTGCATATGATGGCCACAAGTGGCTGCATATGATGGGCACTAGTGGCTGCAACTGATGGCCACAGTGGCTGCATTTGATGGGCACAATGGCTGCATTTGATGGGCACAGTGAGGCTACAATTGATGGGGGGTTTCAGTATTTTTCGTTTTGTTTGCACTTCCCCAAAAATTTTGAGCATCAGCTGCCACTGAGGTGCACCCTGGTTCCATCTTTCCCAGCAAATGACACACACATGCCCCACCACAGGCCAGTCTTCACTCCCCTGCTCCCTACAGCCTTGGCCACCCATGACTCTGTCACCAGTTTTCCTTCATTGGCTGCTATTGACCATTTTTGATAGGTCCTGACCACTACAGACCGGGAACATCCCAAAAGAGCTGCAGTTTTGGAGTTGCCCTAACCCAGTTGTCTAGCCATTACAGTGTGACCCTTGTCAAAGCCGCTCAAATCCTTACACTTGCCCGTTTTTTTGTTTTTTTTTCTTATAACACATCAGCTTCAGGGGCAACATGTTCACTTGCTTCCTAATATATCCCACCCACTTTCAAATGGCATGGTAACAAGGTAATCAATGCTATTCCTTTTACCTGTCAGTGGTCATATATAGATAGATACATACATACATACATACATACATACATACATAATTTTTATCATAGGTATAACTTAAATGATAAAGACAGAATATCAACCAAAAATTCAGAAAAAAATATGATACAAATGTTATAAATTGAGTTGAAGTTCAGTGAGTAAAATAAGTAATTGGTCCTCAAGCAAAACATGACTCAGTACTTGGTGAAGAAACCCTTGTTGGCAAGCATAGAGGTAGGACGTTTCGTGTACCAGGTTTGCACACATCTCAGGAGGGATTTTGGTCCACTCTTCTTTTACAGATCTTCTCTAAATCTTTAAGGTTTTTTGGCTGTCGCTTGGCAACCCAAAGTTTCAGCTCTCACCATAAATTTTCTGTAGGAATAAGGTCTGGAGACTGGCTAGGCCACTCCATTACCTTAATGTGCTTCTTCTTGAGCCACTCCTTCCATGCTGGAAGACCCATCCTCTACCCATCTTCAGTGTTCTGGCTATGGGAAGAAGGTTCTCATCCATAATTTTAAAATACATGGCCCCGTCCATTGGCCCCTCAATGTGGCAAGGTCGGCCTTTAGTAGAGAAACAGCCCCAAAGCATAATGTTTTCACCTCTGTGCTTGACTGTATGGATGGTGTTCTTAGTGTCATAGACAGCATTTTCTTCCTCCAAACACGGTGAGTCGAGTTATTGCCAAAGAGCTTAATTTTGGTCTCATCTGACCACAGCACTCTCTCCCAATCCTTCTCTGAATCATTTAGATGTTCATTGCAAACTTCAGACGGGCCTGTACATGTATCATCTTGAGGACACATGTACAGGATTTCAATCCATGGCGCCGTATTGTGTTACCAATGGTTTGTTTGGTGACTTTGGTCCCAACTGACTTGAGATAATTCACAAGCTCCTCCCGTGTAGTTCTGGGCAGATCCCTCATGTTTCTCCTTCTCACCAAGCTTCTTGCTGATGGTCTTGTAGCCCATTCCAGCCTTGTGCAGGTCTACAATCTTGTTCCTGGCGTCCTTTGACAGCTCTTTGGTCTTGCCCATGATGGTGAGGTTTGAATGGAAGAAAGATATTCTTTGAACAGGTGTCTTTTATATACATAATGAGTTGTTGTTAGGAGCACCTTCTTAAATTCACAGGACTAATCTGTGTACCACATGAGCACATATTGTAGCCAGTCTGTGGGAGCCAGAATTATTGATGGTTGGTAGGGGATCAAATACATTATTCTACTCACTGAACTGAAACTCAATTTATAACATTTGTACCATGAGTGTTTTCAAGTTTTTGGTTGATATTCTGTCTCTATAATTTAAAATACATGTATGATAAAAATGATAGATCCTTCATTTCTTTGTAAGTGGACAAAATCTTCAGAGGATCTAAATATTATTTCCCCCCTGTAGATAGGGTGGTATCTCGAGAACCTGAGCTCACAGAGACCCCAAATTGGAGAGTAGGTAGCCTAAATCCTACCCCACCACTGGTAAAAACATGTGGGGCTCTTACAACCTATGGTTCCGGAGATATGGGGCTCCTTGCGCAGCCTGTCAGAAGCTACATATAGAGTGGAAAGTTTAAATAGAAGTTGGCACACTCTGTTTGCAGCAGACTGAGAGGATGAGCTCACAGTGCCTCTCCTCACTTCTTGTCAGAGGCACTGAGCTCAATGGACAGCTTGGAATATTGGACCAATGGTAAAGTACCATTAGCCCCAGCTATCCAATAAAAAATGCTTCAGTGGAGGCACGCCTCTCGCTGTAGTGTCATAGAAGGAGCATGTGTCTAAAACACAAATGCTCCCTTCAAGCCCAGCCCTCTTAACTAGAAGGAAATAACATGTGTTTATGTGTATAAGATTTATCCACAATTCCATTTTTTTCTCACACAGTGAAGAGGGAGAATGAGAATCTGCTGCTGTTAAAAATGTACTGTTATAATCAAGCTAAATCATATATCATTATGCTATATGTTATAAGATAATCATTTATTATTTATCTATGTACTATGAAATTAATGGTTTGAAGTTATAACTTCAAACTTCAGTAATTTGTCCATTAAGCCACCTGCTTGAGTACAGTTTTTGAAAATATGGTAAATTACCTTTAAAACAATACATAATAATTATTTGTATATTACTTACTTATGGTAATTAACCCCTTGCCACCCAGGTCAATTCTGACACTTCTCTCCTACATGTAATAATTATCATTTTTTTGTTAGAAAATTACTCAGAACCCCCAAACATTATATATATTGTTTTAGCAGACACCCTAGGGAATAAAATGGTGGTCATTGCAACTTTTTATGTTACACGGTATTTGCGCAGCAATTTTTCAACCATTTTTTTTTTGTTTTTTTTAAATTGTTTCATGAATATAAAAAAAAAAAAAAACACTAAAGATAACCCGATTCTTTGTATAATTTGAAAGATGATGTTACACCAAGTAAATATATACCTAACATGTCACACTTTAACCACTTCAATACTGGGCACTTTACCCCCTTTCCTTCCCAGGCCAATTTTCAGCTTTCAGCGCTCTTGCACTTTCAATAAGAATTGCGCGGTCATGCAACATTGTACCCAAATGAATTTTTTTTATCATTTTGTTCACACAAATAGAGCTTTCTTTTGGTAGTATTTATTCACAAATCGTTTTTTTATTTTTTGCGGTATAAGCAAAAAAATTGAGTGGAAATTAAAAAAAAACAATATTATCTACTTTCAGTTTTAAAAGAAATCCAATAAAATTTAATTTTGTCATAAATTTAAGCCAAAATGTATTCTGCTACATGTCTTTGGTAAAATAAATCCTGTTAAGTGTATAATAATTGGTTTGTGTGATCACGGACATATGTACGCAGATGATCATGTACAGATGTGCGCAGATGATCATTGGGACATATGATTTTACTGTTAAATATGTGGGGGACAGGTGTTTTTACTGTGTGGGGACATATGTGGGGACAGTGTTTTGGGGACACTGTGATTTTACATTGTATGGGGACATGTGTGGGGACACTGGGCCGGTGATCGGTGTGTAAAAAGCTGTAAAAAACAGCTCATACTAATTGCGCACACTCGTGAAATGGCGCAGAACTTCAGTACTTAAAAATCTCCATAGGCGCCACTTTACATTTTTTATAGATTACATGTTTAGAGTTGCAGGGGAGGTCTAGTGCTAGAATTATTGCTCTCGCTCTAACGATGGTGGCGTATGTAACCTGTGTGTATCTGACTCTGATACTAGCCAGTGCCTCACTGCAGGTCCCAGACAGAGAGAGAGAGAGAGAGAGAGAGAGAGATAATGGTATGCCATGTAGTAGTAGTAGGTGAGTGGCCCTCTGGGGTGATGTGGGCAATGCCTAGCAGTGTGCAGACATTGTGCTGTGAAGATGAAAAGAAGGATGAAGAGATGGGGGAGGGGCTGACATACTCTCGCACTTCTCACATAGGGTGACACCCATCACATATGGTGACACCCAGCACATAGGGCAGTGCTCGGTGTGAGAAGACGGAGTTGAGCACAAGGTGGCAGTGTGAGAGCAGAGGAAGGAGCAGAGCGGCGGCTGGGGAGAGCTGCCTGCCTGGATGACAGCCGAGTACTGCTACCCATTGCCGGAGAGGAAGAGGAGCCGGAGACCGCTGACCAGAAGAACACCATCCTGGGACCATCTCCATCAGGGAATGGGTTTCAGAGAAGATCCCCAAGGTAAGCGCCATTCACCTCTTACCATCTCCTACCTGCCGTTACAATGTCCCATGTGATGCTCGGATAGCTTTACACCTTCAGGAGCAGCAGAGGGACCAGGAGGTGGCACCTCTTCTCCTAGGTGACAGCACACTGCGCTAACCTGACATCTATGAGACCTTATCCATCCAATAACATTGTATGATCCGGTGATATTCCCCAGTACCGGGGTACCCTGCATCAGCCCGGTGATGGTCAATGTCACACAGCTGTCACCATCTCCTAGTCATCTGTCTTCATTCCCTGTGATAAGTTATGGCCATTCAGAAGGACGCAGCTGTAACACTGTCACTTGGGTTGGATCGGTGACATTCGGTGCTGCTGTCACTGTAGTCAGGGAAGGGTTAATGTCACTTGCAGCATCCTGTGTGCCGGGATCTCCTCTACATCCATTGGCTGTGCGAGGCTGAGTGATGGATCATTCATTAGGACTGCCACCCTACCGATTCATTCATCTTATACTGGCACTGCCCTGTACGTTGTAGCCAGCCCTGTATAAAATGATCAGGGATCTGTGCTTAGCACAGGCTGTATGCAAAGTATTGGCTTACAGATATGACAGTTTTAATTAATATGTGATCTGTTAAGCTGGCCATACACCATACAATTTTCTTATTACATTTTCTTTAGATTTACCTTCAACTATGTAGTAGGGCTTGCCTGATTGCATACAAATTGAAAGTGTTTCGGTTTGACCTCCTATTATATGGTTTTGGTAAATCTAGATTCTAAAGGAAGGTTGTACAAAAAATTGTATACTGTATGGCCAGCCTTATTAAAAAAGATAGATAGATAGATAGATAGATAGATAGATAGATAGATAGATAGATAGATAGATAGATAGATAGATAGATAGATAGATAGATAGATAGATAGATAGATAGATAGATAGATTAGATAGATAGATAGATAGATAGATATACTGTTTTACTAATGCAATTGAGAATGCTCACACAATACATTGTGTAAGATTTGCATCAATAATCCAATCAAATGTGAAAAGCAAATCTCTGCTTACCTATTTCATCTTCACAAGATTGGATAATATATATAAAACAATAGACCATATATCTAAAGCAATTTTTTACATTGCCAATGTATTATATATTACCACACATCTATAAAAGAATGACTCACATTGCTTATATATATAATGGTTGGATCATCAGTAATAACTCTACATATATTGGCAATGTGAAACATTTTTTCATTATATATATATATATATATATATATATATATATATATATATATATATATATAATATTTAATTATTGTTATTACTAATAATAAGTACATATACAATATATATATATATATATATTTCACATTGCCAATGTATCTATATATCCAGAGTATTTAGAGTTATTAGTGATTGAATCATTATTGATTAGTACCCCCTGTGATTTTCAATAATAAAGTATATAGTACTGTGCTGTGTAAGTGGATCAGTGGTGTGTGATGATCCAGAGGTGGTACATGGAGGTTGCACAGATCCCAGAGCCCCCTCCATGCGGCCACAGGGAGGATTCCTGCACATCAGCTGCTGTGTGAGCTATCTGTGGCTGAGCCTGCCCTGGGGGGATTCTCTCTCTCTCTCTCTCTCTCTCTCTCTCCTTCTCTCCCACTTGCCTCTGTGCTGGGGCTGACATTGCACTGGAAGGGGGGGGGGGGCAGCTCAGAGAGTTGCTGCAGGAAATCAGGCCAACTGTCTCTTTAAGAAAAAGTTTCAATGTGTGTGAAGTTCAAGTTGGGGTCATTTGAAGTTCCTGCCCTGGATTTTACCTTGTAGTTTAATATAGCTACACATCACATGGGGCGCTAACAGCCTCGGTTCACATAGAGAGCCCTTTATCTCCCCAACATTATTGCTCGAACACAACCAAAATAGCAGAGGAAATTGCTAAAATAAAATTAGAGGAAACTGATGCAGCAGGGCCCAGCACGTATCAGGCAGAGGAAGAGCCCGCGTTGCCATTAAGAGAAGAAGGAAAAAAAACTAAAGGGGGGAGAAGGAAAGGTTGGCACAGGAGCCCCGGAGAGCTGGCATGGTGCAGGAGAGGCTGGCAGCCGCACACACAACGCCCTAGCAGAGACTTGGGATGGTCACTCACTCTGACACCAACACCACTGGCCTACCAGGTAATGATGGGCACACACTGGCACCTAGAGGGGCGCATGGCATGGCATACTCAGCTCACTACTCTACATGTACTGATCAGGTTTTTCTTTTTGGGGGGGGGGGGGGCAGATTTGTTGTTATGAGGGTTGCAGAAATAGGCAGCAATCAGGGCTATAGAGAAAAGTCATCAACCAGAACAGCACCTGGGGGATGTTTTGCTATGGAGGTGACAGCTCCCTTTCCAGCTATCAACAGCCAGTCACCTCGGTATTTCCCTGTCTAATGGGTGCCATTCTTCTGCACACTTTCAGACACATCGGTCATTCTAGAAGGGTTAGATCCGATGTTTTCAGGTGATGGTTTGAAGCGTGTAGGAAAAAGTCGGCGACTTTCGGACAGAAGTTGTAGGTGGAATAGGACAGACAGGTAGCTGGACATTTGGGATCTTCCCCATCCATTGCTGAGCAGTCAGATCCGTACATTGCTCAATGCTTCTGTACTACTTGTGCAGTCCCAGCCCAGAGGAGAGCAGCTGCTTCCAATAATACAATCCGGCTACATTACAGCCCATAATCCTCTATGGCTGGAGGGGCCTTTATTGCACTGCCTGCAAGGAGTTAATATTGTTTTACAAAAAAAAAAAAAAAGTTCTCTGCTTTCCTAAATGACAAGTCCAGGGTGACTGTCACTTTCCCTGCCGACACCGCCTTGTACACATCTGTATGGGTCGGGGATGACTGGTATGAAGGGACCAACATAACAGAAATGCTAAATTCTAATGAGCTGTCCATACAAAACAATAGGTAGAAAATGCCGCAAAAAAGAAATAAAAAAAAAATCACCATATAAAAAACCAGAAACGACTAATAGTATCAAAATTCTACATCACAGTTTATTTATTGATGAAAACAATTCTGTACACAAAAATCTGTTTAGAATTAGCAATTACTTTGTTACAGAATTCACAGATAACAAAAATACAAATATTTAGAAAGATTGCCGGATCAGGACACATTACACGGCTATTCAAAGAGCTACAAATTGTATTATGTATCTATACGAATCTATTATTTCTTTTACCTTTTTATTATAGTTTCCTGTCTGTTGTTTCAAACTCACAGCAACGATTTAAAAAAAAAAATCTTTTCTGATTTTTTTTTTTTTTTGGAAATAGGTTACAAAAAAGATTGTTATTCTTTTGTTACAAAAAAGACGTTTATGCTTTTCCGGTCGTACTGTCATCATCGTAAACAATACTATATATATATATATATATATATATATATATATATATATATATATATATATATTTATATATATATTTATATATATTTATTTTCCTAAAACAGGTTACACATTTTAATAGTATGAAAAAAACACAAAACATCAAAAGAAACCACCTTTAGTAATAATATTTCGTTTCGAGTCATCAACATCAAAAATAAATAAAATAAAATAAAAATAAAAGTGGAAGAACAGCAGCTAAAAATAATATTTATTACAGGTTCTCATAGGACATAAAAGGAAACACATGGAGAATTAAAATCATAACTATATTTATTTGTTCTTTTGTTATACAATGTATATTGTTACATAAATTGAGTTTTTACATAATATAGATAATATAGATAATTTCATTTCTTATTTAATAAAAAATCCACCTGTTATTTCCCTGAAATACAGTAGCAGCAGTTACAGTAGCAGTGTATAGAAAAGTGACTAGATTGTACGAATGTATTGCTTGTTAAATGATCTTCCGAATGGGATGTGCACTGCTGCTATTTTCCCAGTATTAATTGCATGATATGAACATAGGTTTAGTACAGGATATGTCAGCTTTATTTGAATTATTTCCTAAAGGGCTGTAATGAGCCTCATATTCCAATTCCCTGGTCTTATCTACCTGATTCTTCCTCTCACTTCCCCTGCTCTGCTCCTGCTTATCAGATCAATAATTTGTGGAGGAAACAGGTCTCTTTGTAGTAGAGATAATACTCCCTGCCATAAATCCCCCCTCTAGACAGCCTTCTCTCAGGGGAATGAGGACAAATTAGACTTTACAAATTGCTAATCAAGCTCTGACAACAGTCCTTGTAGTGTGGTCCCCCCCTGAGTAAGGGTCCTGGGGGTAATGGGACTCCACAAGGGTCATTTAATATCAATCCCAATATGTCCAATGTAACTATAGTCCAACTCGTTAAAGTTCTTAAGCCTCTTAACACCTCATTATGTGATACCACTGGATTTTACAGGCTTCTGCGAAGGAAACTGACAAGTGACAGGGATATGTCAATGGGCAGGACTTCTCTGTGCTCTTTTCCAGATTGCTTTATGCTATGGTAGTTTTTATAAGCAGTCACATGACCAAACAAACCCCTAGGGGGGCTTCAAGTAATACTAGGTGTATTGCAGACAAGCAGTCCCACCCAAACAATGAAAGCTGACACCAGGATTGTGTGACAGCCAGGACACCCCTGACATTACATTCACAGCAATGCAGGTGGTGCAAGGAGGAAGTCACAGGTTTGGGGGGGGGGGGGGGTTGGGGGGAGGAGGAGAGGGAGGGGGGGCACCTGTCAAAGATAAGAAGGAGGAGTGATTTGGGGGTGATGGTTCCTGATATGGGGTTTTTGCAGCTGAGAGTAGAAGCGGTGGTGATGTCATTTTCTTAATGCCTACGAGGGCTTTTAGCCACCCCCAGCCCCATGTTTGCAGGGAATAAAAGCTGTATGTATAGAAGAGAAGGGGGCACACCAGCCAGCAGACGCGATGAGGAGGAAAAGCTGGGAAGTCCCGCACCTTATGCCTCACCCTGACAGCAGAGTGTCTGTGATCCTGCACGGTACCTCCTCCTCCTGCTCCCAGCAAGGTACTACTACTCCTCAACTCCTCATATTAATCCACTGCTAGACTCTAGAAATAGATATATCACTCTTACTCCCAGCAATGTACTGGTCCTTGTCACTACTACCAATGTTCCTTATCCACTAGTAGACTGGAATAATTTTTATATACCCTTCTACTCCCAGCAAAGGGCTGCTACTCCTCAACTCCATACTAATCCACTGCTAGACTCTAGAAATGTATATATATATATATATATATATATATATATATATATATATATATATATATTTATCCCTCTTACTCCCAGCAAGGTACTGATCCTTATCACTACTACTAATGCTCCCTATCCACTGGTAGATTGGCATAATTTATACCCTCCTGCGCCCAGCAAAGGGCTGCTCACTACTACTCCTGGTCCTAATCCACTTGTAGATATATATATATATATATATATATATATATATATATATATATATATATATATATATATATATATATATTTGAACTGGGGGGGCAACAGTAGTAAGCACATTGGTGGGATATGATATATATATATATATATATATATATATATATATATATATATATATATATATATATATATATATATATATATATATATATATATATATATCCCACCAATATGCTTACTACTGTTGCCCCTAAGTTCAAATATATATTTCATTGTACTCCCTCACCTCGCAAGGCACTAATTATACTGCAAAATATCCAGTTCAATACACAGACCCATCAATTTGCGCAATAATGCAGGGTGATCTCTTCTCCTGCCCCCATTAAGATACTATAACTACTCCTGCTCCTTGTAGACTAGTATATGTCTGTACTACGACACAGTAACCACGTATTATCTTGCTAACAGCGAAATACTACTTACTACTTCTGCTAGTTGTAGAATAGATTAGATATCCTTCTGCTGATTTCGAGGTATCCAGTATGATATCCATGTATAGACTAGGATACAATCTATTCCCTTAATAGTATCTGTCCTACTCCTGGTCCCAACAAGGTAATACTCAGCACTAATCTCGCTTATTCTTAACATTTTTATTTGCTATAAGACACTTGTGTGGTTATTTTACATTAATAATGTAATACCTTAAAGTCCATTTTAGCACAATCTTCATTTCCAGGACATCCAGTTTATTGATGTGTCCGAATTCTAACGTATTTTACAAGTTACTAATTCTTGTAAGATAATTCATACAAGTCACCTTCAATACAAAAATACACCTAAATTATAAAAATATCCTGAACCTAATGAAAATGTCTTCCAAGAGATTGCAGGATTTCCCTATAGCAGAAGCATGCTTATAATGAGCTCCCAATCACAGAGAGCATCGGGAATGATTGAAGATTCTAACACACACATTGCACAATTTTAATCTGTCCTGAAATTTAGCTGATTTTAAATCAGCTCGATCCAATATTGGTGAATTTTCTCAATCTTACCTTTCTTAAGGCACATAGAAATGTTATGTACCCGTTTGTACGATGACCATGTACTGTATGGCAGGGTAGTTTGGAAGTCAGAGAAGCAGATCGTCCTGTCTAGGGGGATGGATCATCTGTCATATCAGTTCATAAATCTTACCAGCCTGGAAATTCTGTTTTCTCTGCCTCGTATTCATCTAGTAGTTCCTATCTGAAAGCGATGTTTTTATTCTGAGAATGGAAACCAGATAACCAGCAGTGCAGCTGGGCCAGACCGAAAATGAGAAGGAGAAGCCTCTAAGCCCATGCCAATGTAAATGACAAGAGGGACAGCAGACTGGGAGCCAAGCTGGGCTGGTGACACTGGCTGCTGTGCAATTAAATCAATAGGGTTCACTTTAATCTTTTATCAATACTAGCAGTGTGGAAATTGTATCTCTAACACTGTTCACACGGAATAAAATGCTCACATTTACTGCTGTGGAACTACAAATATTTATCTGAAATGGCGAGCTTACCAAAACAACCCACACACACTACAATCCAATTGTACAATCTCCTGCAGATCTACCAAGTATGAACAGGAAGAGCCTGCTATATTGGATAGTATAGGTAGCTCCTCATATTACATAGTTTTGGTAGATGATTGTACAGAGATTGTGTAGTCAGATTGTAACATGTATGATGAGCTCTATTAGGTCATAGTAGAATGAAAGAGTGAGACTTCATGATACTAAGGCCTGATTCACACCTATGCATTTTTAGTGCTTTTTGCATTTTGCAGATTTGCACTACAGTTCATTTAACGTGGTTTCCTATAGAACACGTTCTGTAGTGCAAAACTGCAAAATGCAAAAGGCACTAAAAATGCATAGGTGTGAATCCAACCTAAATAATGGTCAGTTAACGACCTTTTCTGTATCAAAAAAGCATGGAAAGTAGGTCATATGTGTTCCAATGGCATAGTTCACACCAGCGCAGTGTGTTCCAGTTTCAGAAAAAAAAGTTCAAAGTGCTGCTTTTTTCCTGCACATAACTGTCCTTGAAGCACTAAAAAGCATCAAAAAGCACTGGACCCTAGTACAGTGAAAAAAAAAGAAAGGAAAAAAATCTGGAATACATCCTGAAATGCATCAAAAAAGCATAAAAAATACAGTAGAATGCATCAAAAAATCATTTAAAACGCACATGCAGAAACGCATCCAGCATGGATCTGGAGGACGTTTTGTAGTGTGAACTAGGAAACGATATGCTTCAGTTCATTAATCTTGCACACTGATGCCTAAAAACGCAGCCTGGTTCACACCTATGCAGTTCACTTTTTTACGTGTTTTATGTTTATTTTATGCTTTTTTGGCCAATTTGTTGTTGGGCAGATTTAAAAAAAAGAACACAAAACGTGCTTTTCTGCAGCGTCTCCATCTATTGAACCAAAAACGCACCGTTTCGCATTAAAAAAAGTCACTGACCCTTTCCAAAAATGCAGCGGCAGAAAAAAGTGAAAGTGTCCATAGGAAACCATAAATGGACTAAAGTTGTGTTCCTGCAAAAAAGCACCAAAAAAAAAAAAAAAAAAAACGCATAGATGTAAACCTTTTTTTACCGATGTAAATGCAGACCATGGTTTTCAATGTGCATGTACACACAGGTGCTTAAACATGCGCTGTGTATAGATCAGGGAAAAAATTACAGAAATCTGTATTGCTGGTTAGTATTTTACGCACGTTCGCATGCAAACACACGCACATACATGAGTACAATGTTAATCTGAAGAGATTAAAATTGCATTCTGGGAGCTAGAATTTATTTTACGCTGGTATGTGCAAATATGCGCAAAATACAATCAAGACATTTCAGCCAGGAATACTGATGTGCAAAGATCAGTACTGTGTGCAAGTAACCTATCTGTAGGAATTGATTTTTTTTATATACTGTCTGCTTGCTCTAGAGATTGTTTTTCTATTCTACTCTAAAAATACAAATTCCCCTTTTGTAATTATTTTCTATCTCCTGTGTATTTGTACAATATGTATTGGCCTTTTGGTCCCTGAAGCCCTCATTTCATAAGATGTTGTGTCTCTGCAGGTGGACAACTGAACACGATGCTGGATCCTATGGAGGTACCAAGTCATGCGAGACAACTTCTCCTACAGCTGAACAGCCAGAGGACTAAAGGCTTCCTGTGTGATGTGATCATTGTGGTACAGAACGCCCTGTTCCGGGCACACAAGAACATTTTAGCTGCTAGCAGCGTCTACTTGAAGTCGCTGGTTGTTCACGATAACCTCATCAACCTGGACCACGAGATGGTGAGCCCCAGCATCTTCAGGATCATCCTGGACTTCATCTACACAGGAAGGCTAGGGGATGCTGAGCCGAGCAGCGAGCAGCTGTTTGGGGCAGTATTGGCAGCTGCCAGCTACCTTCAGATCTCTGACCTGGTATCTCTGTGCAAGAAGAAGCTAAAGAGAAATGGCAAGTACTGCCACGTAAGGACAGCAGGCTACCCAACATTTGGGAGTCTTGGAAGGGGCTTAAGGGCCACCACACCTGTTATTCAGTCTTGCTTTAACTCCACGCCTAGACCTATAGATATAGCATCAGGTGAGCCTGTGAACCCCATGAACACACATTGTGGAGAGCTCTATGCCTCGGTGTCTCAAGGGAATCAACTGCACCAGCATGGACTCTGCCCTCCAGAAAGGCATTGCTCTCCATTGTGTGGACTGGATCTTTCTAAGAAAAGCCCCAGCCGGCCTTCTGCTCAGCACCATCCTGATGGTGACAACAGAGAGCCCTCAGTCCCAGAGAGTCCTCCAGTAGCTGCAAGTGTTCTCACCAACCACAGCTCATACAAAGAGCCATCCCATCCTTACCAGAAGCTGGAAAGCAGCAGTAGCACCCCACCTACCCAGCACTCAGAGTCCTATAGAAACAACGTCCCTAATAACCACCTTAGCAGGACTGAGAGTAGAGATCTGATGTTTGACTGGATGAAGCCTGAACCACTGGTCAACTACGTGGATGAGAGTGACAGGGAGAAGGATCTGGACAGAGAAGACAAAGGGGAGGGTTCCCCTTTATCTCAGCAACCCAGGTACCCCAGCATTGAGAGTAATGAGCCTGATGATGATAAAAGCACCAGCGAAGAGACTGGCAGCAGTGGGGACCCATCACCCTCTGCCAACCTGGAGAGATACCACTGCAACCATCTCTATGAGCCAGAAAGCTATGGAGACAACCTATATGTCTGCATCCCTTGTGGTAAGGGGTTCCCCAGCAGTGAACAACTCAATGCCCATGTGGAAGCTCATAACGAGGAAGAGCTGTACCATAAAGACAGCATGGACCAACCTTTGCCCTTCCTAGACAAGTCCAACCAGAGCTTAGGGGACATCATACGACCCTACCGCTGCTCTTCCTGTGAGAAGTCCTACAAAGACCCGGCTACCCTTCGCCAGCACGAGAAGACCCATTGGCTGACTCGCCCATACCCATGCAGCATCTGCGGGAAGAAGTTCACCCAAAGGGGCACCATGACCCGTCACATGAGGAGCCACTTGGGCCTCAAACCATTTGCCTGCGATGCTTGTGGCATGCGCTTCACCCGCCAGTACCGGCTGACCGAGCACATGAGGATCCATTCTGGGGAAAAGCCATATGAATGCCAGGTGTGTGGGGGCAAGTTTGCCCAGCAAAGGAACCTCATTAGCCACATGAAAATGCATACCACGGGACCAGATGGCAAACCCAAACTGGACTTTTCCGATAGTGTCTATGCCATGGCCAAGTTTACAGCTGACCACTTGGGCTTAAAGCAAGAGAAAGCTGCTGAGATCCTCTCCCAGACCTCACACTTCCTCAATGACCCCAAAACCATAGAAAGTTTGTACCCCTTGGCCAAGTTCACAGCAGAGCACTTGGGACTGACCCAAGAGAAAGCAGCCGAGGTGTTAAGTCAAAGTCCCCACCTGGGCACTGATAGCAGGATCATAGAGAGATTCTCCTCCCCATAACATCCCCCACCGATGCTGAGCCTCCCATTTTAGGGGTGCGCAATCCAAAGCACATGCGCAGCAATGGACAATATGGACCGTTATCACCAAAAAGGCCACCCTTGCAACCCAGTTGTAGAGGTGGGTCTCCACCAAAAGAGCCAAAGACCAATCAGTGGCAGCTTGAAGCTAGGCATCACTGAGGGACCAGGAGGATGAGCGCACTTTGGGAAAGCACTTTGAAAGGGACTTGTGCAAAGGCTCTGGTGCACTATCCCACAAGAGACGTGAGTCTTACAAAAATGTATCCTTCCACCATCTACTCAACTTTTCCTCGGCCCAAAGGTAGTGGGGAGAGTTGCTGCTTATTGTCCCGTGAATGGTGGACATTTTTATACATATATTATTATTGTTATTTTGTTTATTCTTCTTTTGTGAGGACAATCGGATGCATAAATCAGTATTTCCCTAATCTATGCAATACTAAAGCCCTGAAATGATGTGAACCGGGTGAACTTAATTATCTATCCTCAGAGGATGCTTGTTTATGACCCTGACTTCCATTTATAAGGATCGATTTACTAAAACTGGAGAGTGCAAATTCTGGTGCAGCTGTGTATGGCAGTCAATCGGATTCTAACTTCAGTTTGTTCATTGAGCTTTGAAAATAAAAAAAAAACAATAAAAAATATGGAAGCCGATTGGTTTCTATGCAGAGCTTCGCCACATTCTGCACTCTTGAGTTTTATTAAATCAACCCCATAGTGAAGGATAAGGGAACGTGTTTGATTGGTCTCAGAGAAAGAGGTGTCCTACCTTAGATAGCACAAATTGGCATCATACAACTAGCTATTGCCAACCACAGAACAAGGCATATACAGTAAATACATGGGAGTTGGTGCCGCAGGGGAGGGACGATTGTGTTTGATTGGTTTTAGAGAAAGATGTGCCCTACCTTTGATAGCAAAACTTGGCATCATACAACTAGCTATTGGCAGCCACAGAACAAGGCATATACAGTAAATACATGGGAGTTAGTGTTGCAGGGGAAGGAAGGTTGTGTTTGGTTTTAGAGAAAGATGTGCCCTACCTTTGATAGTACCATTTGGCATCATGCAACTATGGGCAATTGTCAACCACAGAACAAGGCATATACAGTAAATACATGGTAGTGATTGGCTGCTACGGGCAGCACCTCCCTTTGTCCTTACCTCCAACTTCTATATAGGAGCTCCTGAGAACAGTTTATTTCTAGTTAATATGACTCAATATCCTGCTGACTGCGCAATCTAAATTCCTTCCCTGAGCCACAACAAAGCATTCCATTATCCTCATTTATTGTCATTAGAAGTCAGTATTATGACAGCATCTTACATGCCAAAGAGTCACTGCGGACACTTCACATTGTAGCACTTTTGATTCATGGACTTAGCACTTCTCCTTTTATATATATAATGTATGTGTGTCATATTAGCCAGTTGTAGAGCCCAGGAGAGAGGTGACCTGAAGGTGGGATGGGAGCTGTGAATTGCTTCAGGTCAGCACCCACTCATGGCACCCACTCATGGCACACACATGAACATGTGGGTGAATAATATTCCCAGAAGTAGCTTCCCTTCTCAATCATTTCCCAAATCTCCCCCTCCCCCACACCAAAGGTCTGGGGTGTGGAAGCAAAGCGCTGATATCATTTGGGAATACTGATTTGTGCTGTCTGCACAGTTGTGTTATATATTTTTGTATTAAAGTGAACCTGTCAAGTCCCTTGCACTGACCATGGTGTCATGGAGACTATCGTGCCTTAACCATTTGTACCACTTTGATGTCCATTAGGACGGGGGGGGGGGTTCTGTTACAGAGCAGCATGCTTCTGATTTAGAGGTTCGCTGCCTTTGCTGTGCCTTACCAGTAAGCTCAGGTTTCAGCATTTAGGAGCTGATCATCCGTGCTTTTTACAGGTAACCCAACCACCTTACATGAAACCAAAGTACAGCCAGCAACATCCCTAATCACTTAGTAGAGTGCCCTGCAACTCCCGATGGAGCCAGTAACCTCTAAGGGGATGGGAAGGGGTGAGGGCTGCACATGTTAAATGTGCCTAATGTATATAGACAATCATTCAATATACTGGGGGGAAGTATGGGGCATTGACAACTGTGAAGATGTGGGTACCTGCTTCTGACTGTCCCCTGCTTTATTAAGGGCTATAGGCAAGCTTTGTCATTGTAAACCACAAATACAAGCTGGGAAGCTGGGGTATTTCAAAGAGCTACTGATACCATCCAGAAATAGAGATGAAAATGTGCCCATACAGGTTAGGTTTTACATTGTACTAACTTATTGTGATATCAGCCATTTTTGGCTAGGAGTGGCCATTTGCAGTATGCTTCTATGGGATTACTAGACAGGAGGTCAGGTGTGTGTGGGGGGGAAATCAACCCAACAATACCACTTTTATCTCAGATATTTCATTTCTCATAAGCTTTTGAAACTTTTACATATTTATCTCTGATTGTTATTAAACCTTTTTTTACATAACATTTTGTGATGTATGTTTACTGACCCTTTAAGTATAAATGACCAGAGGAGGTAGCTGGGAGGATGGTGGGAGTTCAATGATCTGTCCCTGGTGTCAGGTCCTACTGTTCTCAGATGTGTCTGCTGATTGCAGAAACTAAAGGAGTGTCTAATATTAACCATCACCTTTCACCGATTTCACCAGCACAAACATTGTACTAAAGTTGGCCATACATTATACAATTCCTTGTTCAATTTCCTTTAGATTGACCTTCATCTATGTGGAATAGCCTGCCTGTTTGCATACAATTTGAAAATATTTTGGTTTGACCTGATATTATGCGATTTTGGTAAATCTAAAGGACAATTGTACAGGGCAATTGTATAACGTATGGCAAGTCAACAATATACACTACATTAATGAAGGGAGCACAGTGATATAACCCTGACCCTGGTGATGAGCAGAAAGAACACACGTGTATATATTGGAGTATTGCTGCTCCACTAGAAAGAAATGTGAGAGCTAAATAGTGTGTCATATATGATCCTCTCTCATAGAATAATTAATTATCCTTCTATCAGCTTCAGTAACAATACATCCTATCAGCATCCTTCTATCAGAGTATCAGCTAGTCTATCAGTATTCTTCTATCAGATAAACTCACAATCACTCCTATCATTATCTTTCTATCACCTTCGGGGACACAGTAACAATCATTCATTCTTCAGACAGGGGAACAATCATTCCCATTTATTATCCCTCTATCAGCTCCAGGGACAGAGTAACAATAATTCCTATCAATATCCTTTTATCAGACAGGGGAACAATCATTCCCATCATTATCTCTCTATCAGCTCCAGGGATAGAGTAACAGATATTTCTATCAATATCTTATCAGATAGAGTAGCAATTATTTATATCAATATCCTCTTATCAGATAGAGTAGCAATCATTCTTATCATTATCCTTGTATCAGGTAGAGTGACAATAATTATTTTTCTTCTTTCAGATAGAGTGACAATCAACCCTATGACTATCATTCTAGCAAAATAGTAGCAAGTCCTTTATGCTCCTATCAGAAAGAGTAACAATCATTGCTATCATATCATTATCCTTCGATCAGCTCCAGGGATATAATAACAATCATTGCTATAGTATCCTTCCTTCGGATAGAGTAGCGATCATCCTATTATCACATCATAGAGTAACAGTCAGTCCTATCGTTATTCTTCTTCATAGCTACCATAATAGAGAAGTAATAACTTCTCTGTCATTCAACTGCTGGTGATAGAAGGATAATGATAGCACTGACTCTATCAGTTATAATCAATATCATTTCTTCTGATAAAGTAAAAGATCAGTCCTATAATTACCCCACTTTATAGCTACAGTTATAGAGTAACTATTTCTAGAAATCATCTGCTATCAGTTATAACAGTGACAATCAGTTCTAGGATTGTACAGTTGCTGCTGCTGCCTAAAAGCAGAATTTTATGAATATACACGTATAAAAAAAATAAATAAAACATAGATAGATAGATAGATAGATAGATAGATAGATAGATAGATAGATAGATAGATTCCATTATGATCCACTTGTCTTCTAAATTTTCTAGTTAACTGGAGACTGTTGTCACATTATACAGACCAGATCATTGTTAAAATAAGCACGTACAGAAGTGAATTTACTGGAGATCACTGGGCAATCACTGCTTAGTTTTTAGTTCTGGAAAAACATGTACTGTATGTCTGTGGTTGTATGTGTCCAGGACAGGAATGGTGGCATGGCTCACCCTACAGACCCCCTCTGACTCTCCTCCTCCTGGGTACATCATGCTACATGAAGCTCTTTTGGTTACTTTTAATCCAGTAGTGCAGACAACATATTATGGGATCGCAGTGCCATGTATTTTCAGATAACTGCACATACACACACATTGGTGAACACAAACCTGGTATGCAAGAATATTTTATACCGATAAAAATATAAGTCGATGTAAATTTAAACCGATCTAAGCAAATAAATAAAGCGGTTGTAACGGTAATTAAATACATTTCTATGGCCCCCTATTATTAGTGTCAGATAAATCATGAATACCGTTCTTTCAATAATAGATCACTTTCCATAAATAAGAATTACACCGACTGGAGAATAAAACTAGGAGAGACAATTGCAAGTTATGAAGAAATAGTAACTGAGGGCTTAACCACTCGTGAGATTTTAATCGCTTTTGAGCATGCGATTTAACCCTTTGCTAACATACTGGAATACATGTCATTAGAACCATCGTGGGGTTAATGTCACATGTAGTGGAGCTCCTGGACTACAGAGCTTGCTCTTCTCTCCTGTCAAACAGCAGAATGGAAGGGAGAAGCTCTCTATGAAACTATGGGGGTTATTTATTAAAGGCAAATCCACTTTGCACTACAAGTGCACTGAAAGTGCAATTGCTGTAGATCGCTGTAGATCTGAGGGGAAGCTCTGCAGATTTTCTCATCCAATCATGTACAAGCAAAAATGCTGTTTTTTTATTTTCCTTGCATGTCCCCCTCAGATCTACAGCGACTGCACTTCCAAGTGCACTTGTAGTGCAAAAGTGGATTTGCCTTTAGTTAATAACCCCCTATATCTCATTGGTCTTGATTGTAATCAGCATTTCCCTACATACATACACACAGGGGGTTTATTAAAACTGGAGAGTACAAAACCTGGTGCAGCTCTGCATAGAAATCAGGTTTCTTTGTCATATAGCTTAATTCATGAACAAGCTGAGGCTAGAAGCTGATTGGCTACCATGCACAGCTACACCAGATTTTGCACCAGCCAGTTTTAATAAATCAACTCAATGATGCAGTTTAATTTATGTGGCCGATTTACTAAACAAATCATGATTGTTAACTTAGCAAAGTTTAGTTTAATAAATAGGATGAATATGCATTTTCTTCAATCATATACAAGTAAAAAAAAATCTGTCTTTTTTTATTTTACTTAATTGATCACAAACACTGAACCAGGTGAAAAGTCACTTTGCTAAGTGAAGACTCTTTACTCCTTTGGTAAATCAACCAATCAGATCACAGCAGGTGACTATGGGAAACCTGCAGGAGATCTCCAGAAATGTGACTCAGGAGGTTCTGTCATTCTACCACAGAGGAATGTTAGCTGGATGACACAGACATCCTCCAGTGTGAGAGCTCCATCTGCTAGCAGGCAGTAATCAGCGATGGTCAGGGGTGTCACACATCTATAGTAATACATCTCAGGCCAGGCAAACATTGTCTGCATGCATCAAAAGCAGAAGTGATCACAGCATCACATCTACAGACATTTGTGTGATCTCTGGCCGCATCCAGGGAAATATGATTAACTCTTACTGCAAAAGAGGTCAAAACTGAATTTCTCAAGTAACAGTCTTAATGGCTGACTCTAGTAAAAACGAAGACATGGAAATATACAGAGAATAAAGAACTGCATGATTGCAGGAGACAATCTTAAACAAATTTAAAAAAAAAAATAATATTAATAATAAAAAAGGAAAAAAAAAAATATATATATATACACTCAGGAATGGTGCAAAATAGAATAAAGCATTTATTTGGATAGAGTCCTGAAGGATTTAAACCACCATTGGGAAGATTCACACTATCTAAAGCGATGTACAAACTGTTGGCACTATATAAATCATGTATAAAAATATTAATAATAATCTATACAATTACCAATGTCACAGGGAATGAAAGTATAGGCAATCTTCCATTATGGATTTCCCTAATACCCTGTTCTGTTTATAGAGGCACAAATGGCAAAAAAAAAAAAAAAAAAAAAAATTACAGTTTTTTTTTTTAACCCTCCTCTAATTTATTCAGAATAGTAAAAATGATTTGGCTTTATATTTACATTAAAGTGTGCAAAATAACACTACCACTGTTTGTACCTAATACAAAGTTTGTAAAAAAAAAAAAAAAAATAGGCGTAGTTAGTTACATTTAACTGGACTTGATATATCAGTAAATATGTATATGTCTTATGGCTTTTCCCAGCCAGTTACATAGTTAATCTGGTTGAAAAAAAAACACTAGTCCACCCAGTTCAACCAATATATTAAAAAAAGAAAAAAACATGCACACAAATATAAAACCTCCATATATATACAATTCTATATCCACAGCTGATCCAGAAGAAGGCAAAAAAAAATCTCCCAATAAAGCATAATTCAATTTTTTCCAGTGGGGAAAGTACCCCCAAGAGGCAATCAGATATTTCCTGGATCAGCCTTACCTATAAATATTAGTATCCAGTTATATGATGTGTATTTAGGAAAGAATCCAGTTACTTCTTCGGTTTCAGAACTGAAGCACAGGATTGTCATTAGCAACCAGTGAGGCATTTGTCTTATAGCCATTATCCATAGATATGAGATGTGGAAGAACAAGTGCCTAATCTGCTGTCTATATGAGTGATGGAAGCTGGGGTCTGCACTGGGGCTCTGGAGAGCAACTGTCTAATCTAGGGACTATGTGAGTGATGGAAGCTGGGGTCTGCACTGGGGCTCTGGAGGGCAACTGCCTAATCTAGGGACTATGTAAGTGATGGAAGCTGGGGTCTGCACTGGGGATCTGGAGGGCAACTGTCTAATCTAGGGACTATGTGAGTGATGGAAGCTGGGGTCTGCACTGGGGCTCTGGTAGAGCAACTGTTTAATCTGGGCACTATGTGAGTGATAGAAGCTGGGGTCTGCACTGGGGCTCTGGAGGGCAACTGTCTAATCTAGGGACTATGTGAGTGATGGAAGCTGGGGTCTGCACTGGGGCTCTGGTAGAGTAACTGTTTAATCTGGGCACTATGTGAGTGATAGAAGCTGGGGTCTGCACTGGGGCTCTGGTAGAGTAACTGTTTAATCTGGGCACTATGTGAGTGATAGAAGCTGGGGTCTGCACTGTGGCTCTGGTAGAGTAACTGTTTAATCTTGGGACTATGTGAGTGATAGAAGCTGGGGTCTGCACTGGGGCTCAGGTAGAGTAACTGTTTAATCTGGGGACTATGCGAGTGATGAAAGCTGGGGCCTGCACTGAGGCTCTGGTAGGTCAACTGCTTAATCTGGGGACTATGTGTGTGATGGAAGCTGTGGTCTGCACTGGGGCTCTGGTAGGGCAACTGTTTAATTTGGGTATTTATGTGAGTGATGAAAGCTGGGGCCTGCACTGAGGCTCTGGTAGGTCAACTGTTTAATCTGGGGACTATGCGAGTGATGAAAGCTGGGGTCTGCACTGGGGCTTTGGTAGGGCAACTGTTTAATCTGGGGACTATGTGAGTGATGGGAGCTGGGGTCTGCACTGGGGCTCTAGTAGGGCAACTGCCTAGTCTGGAGACTATGTGAATGATAGAAACTGGGGTCTGCACTGGGGCTCTAGTAGGGCAACTGTTTAGTCTGGGGGCTATGTGAATGATAGAAACTGGGTCTGCACTGGGGCTCTGGTAGGGCAACTGTCTAATCTGGGGACTATATTAGCGATGGAAGCTGGGGTCTGCACTGGGGCTCTGGTAGGACAACTGTTTAATCTGGGGACTATGTGAGTGATGAAAGCTGGGGTCTGCACAGGGGCTCTGGTAGGACAACTGTTTAATCTGGGGACTATGAGAGTGATGGAAGCTGGGGTCTGAACTGGGGCTCTAGTAGGGCAACTGTCTAATCTGGGGACTATGTGAATGATAGAAACTGGGGTCTGCACTGGGTCTCTGGTAGGGCAACTGTCTAATCTGGGGACTATGTGAGTGACGGAAGCTGAGATCTGCATTGGGTTTCTGGCAGAGCCTCTGTACAATCTGGGGACTATGTGAGTTATGGAAGCTTGGGTCTGCAGTGGGGCTTTGACAGGACCTCTGTCTAATCTGGGGACTACGTTATGAGTGATGGAAGTTGGGGTCTGAAGTGAGACTTTGGCAGGGCCATTTTCTAAACTGAGGACTTTGTGATGGATGGAGGCTGGGTTCTGCTGTGGGGCTCTGGCAGGATCTCTGTCTAATCCAGGGACTACAGTATGTGAGTGATGGAAGCTGGGGTCTGCAGTGAGGTTCTGGCAGGGCCATTGTCTAATCTGGGGACTATCTGAGCCTGGGAGTAACTGCTGCTCAATGTCACATCTCATATGTCATGCAGGAGGCGAGAGAGGAAAAGGATTGAGCCAGAACTTGGCATCAGCAGGACGTCCTGCATTGTGTGACAAACAATGGAAAAAAAATCTTTGAAAAAGAGCAGATTCTAGCAAAGTGAGGATGTTCAGCTGGAGGCTGGAGATGGGAACATGCAGGCAGCGCTGGGTACTTCCCAAGGAGGAGGGGGATACAGAGGTGGTTCAGGGGTTACAGGAAGACTCACTATAGTCTCAGATAGTCCATTGTGTCGGTTTACCCTTTCTATGCCAGCTTAGTAGCTCACCATTGTCCTCTGAGCCCTGGCACTGCACATATTGTCCAAAACAGCTCTGCAGATGGATTTAATGCATTTGGGTAAGAAGGCTCAGTAACATCCATGAAACATTTGTGTATAGGATTTCTGCTTCCTGTATAAGTGTCAAAGAATTGTGAGCCTGATATACTACAGCAGCTAAAATCAGAACTAAAATGAATCTGTATTGCCTTTATTTTCAAGCTGCATTATTTTTATAACATAGGGAGAGATTTATTAAAACAATTGCATATTAATTATTGTGCAATCTGCGTGCAAAAATACTGGCATGAATCTCTGGGTCAATTTTTCATCTGAAGCTAGTTCTGTTCGATTTTGTGAACAAATAGCAACTATCTGCCTATTTTATTTTTTTCTGCCGCAATTGCAAGCAACTCCTTTGGGAGTTAATTTAAAGTGATTGCCATAGGTGTGCGCAGCCTATTGCATTAGGGTGTGCATCCCAAAGCTCAAACACACGTACGTGTGTGTGTCTACAGACTGTGTATATGTCCCTGCCAGCACAGTGAAAAAGAAAAGTGTGTAAGCACTTCTTTCATGGCAGAGCTGGTAAGAGGGAAATCTTTCCCATCCCCCCGCTGCCACACAGAGCAATAATGCTAATACACACTAGGTGATTAGGGTGTGCCTAGGCACACCTGGCACACCCTGTGCGCATGCCTATGGTGATTGCAAATTATATATTTTTTTTTTTATTTAAAATTGAAAAAAAGATGTTATAGTTACCTGCTCTTTGCAACGGCATTTCACAGAGCATTCCCTAACCTCGAAATCTGGAGTCTGCTCACATTCAAAAAATTCTTTTCCTACCCTGTGTGGGCACACTTCGAAGCTGGGGTGTGTGCATCCATAGACACAAACAGCGTGGCTTGGCCATCCCCCAAGCCTATAGCTCCCTCTGCTGCCTGTATCTTCTGTGAGAAGAGGAAGAGAAGGAGACAAGCTGGATCAGTGGAGGAGTCAGCTAAATGTTTAGGGATGGCGGGAACAGGTGCAGTTTTTACCTTAATGTATAGAATGCATTAAAAGTGAAGTATGTTTTTTTTTTTTTTTTTAATCATACTTACCTATGTGGATGGAGCATCAGACCGATGTTGCAGCTGTCCCCCGCTGCCTTTTCACTGAGAACCGAGCCACCGAACACCTCCAATGGCTCGGTTCTTCCCCTCCCCGAGATAAGAGATGCTGACTGTCAGTCAGCATCTCTCCTGCTCTGCTCCTCCACACTCATTGGAGTGCTGAGCTGTGGGGGAGGGGGGGAGCGACCGTCTCATCGGCCCGCTGAGACTGCCATCAGTCCAGGCCCCTGGTGGATTCAGACTCCGCTGAAAATGGGTCACAGAAGTGCAAAACGAATTGCACTCCTGTGAGCGCAAAGAGGTTGGACTTTTCCTTTAAGTAGAACTATAGGCAAAACTTTTTTTTCATTTTGGACAGAGTAAGGGAGGGTTATAATCCCTGTAAGTCTTTTTTATTTTTGTTGCCATTTGTGTCCCCTTGAGGAGATTTACCTTCACTTCCTGTCCCATAGCTAAAAAGGGAAGGAGAAGAAATCCCTGCAAGAGGAATCCCTTGGGGGCCTCAGGTCACCAGAACTAGTGTGCCATTGGAAGAATTCCCTTCTATTACTTTTCTGGGGAAAACCCAAAATTTGGGATTTTCTTTTACTTTCCCTTTAATGCTGTCTGTGTGTAATAGGGGCACAGCAAGCAATAAAAACCTAATAGGTATTCTAATCTATCTCCACTCTGTCCAAAATAAACACATCTATGGCAGAGCTAAAAGGTGCAAAGGAGCATTTTTAGGTGCGCTTATTAAAATCTATTATGCAACTTGCTTACAGATAATAAATCTGTCCCTAACTTGCAAAATAAAACAATAATATCACAATCAATAACACCGTGTGAATGAATGTCCACTCCATATAAATCGGTGGCTTTGGTCACAACACAGACCCACAGATTCATGCTCTACTATGGCAAAATTAAAAGTCAGCAGCCACAAATACTGGTGTTGCTGACTTCAAAGGGTCAGTTCACATTTACAGAAAATCTGTAATGGTGACCTAACACCAGCTCCCTCTGCACCTCTCTGGTCCCCACTGTAGTTATCTCCCATGATCCTGAGATATCAGGGCTCTCATAAAAGTTGCTCCACTGGTCCAGGGATTTGAAATGCCCACCGATTTCTCTCCTCTCTGTCTAGAGCTGCAAGGATGGACCAGACAGATTCTGAATGGTCAGCGCTGTCCATGTGACAGTGCTGACCAATTGGTACCAGTTTGGTCCACCCTGACAGTGCTGGACAGAGAGGAGAGAAAGCAGAGGGGATTTCAAATCCCCAGACTGGTGGAGCAGCTTGCAGAAGCTCTGACAGCTCAGGATCATGGAAGGTAAGTACAGCAGGAATCGGGGGTGGGGGGGGGGGGCTCAAATTTTCTGTAAAGGTGAACTAACACTTTAAATACACAGATACTGACCAGCCTATTGAGTCCAGTGTTGTCTTTCCTGCAGCTGATTCTTCTAAGCGCCGTGGATCCTTGGCTCCACCATTTTGGATTTGGAAAGTGGTTGTGAATTCATGATAAATCACAGCTGGACCCCCTCCCCGTGCATGTGCAAGCAGCACAGTTAGACTGGTCCTGAAGCCTTTTGAGATGTGTGTGACGTTATCCCAAGAGGTTTGGGCAGGGAGGGTGCTGAGAAGATGTCATCCTCACCTAGGTAAGGAACAAAGAAGTACAGACAACAAAAAAAGGAACTCATTCCCAACCCCTTCCCCCCCAAAAAATAGAGGCTTGGGGGGAGAAAGAGGGTGACAGCAACTTTCATTCTAGGGTGAAGGAATGCTTTAATATACAACTGCTTAACCATAGTAAACTCCTCTTTGTGTTTTTTACCTACAGGTAAGCTTATAATAAAGCTTACCTGTAGGCAAAATGAATATCTCCTAAACGTCCACCGTTTAGGAGATATTTGATTTTTGGCAGCTGGTGACATCACCCTTGACGTCACCCATGCCTTCAGAGCGCTGTGCCGTGGCTGTGACTCCAGGGCGCATGTGCTGGAGTGACGTCATAGCGACTCAGCCATTTAAGCTGCTGGAGCCTGTGAACCTGGAAGGATGACCGGGTGAAGATGGAAGCCCTGTCAGCAGTGATAGGGTGCCGCTGGAGTGCTTCGTTCTAAGGTAAGCATTTCATAATGTGCTAGTATCTGATGCAAACTAGCACATTATGCCATTGCCTTGAATGGGATTTTTTTTTTTTTTTTTTATTAAATGCCACGGTTTACGCCCAAGAACCAGAAGGATAGTTAAACACTACACAGGTCCTACTATCAAGCCGAGTCCAGCAATGCAAGTTGAACTGCTATGTAGAAACAGAGACACTAAAAGACCCGGCGACAGCAAGAAATGGCTTTTACTGGATTGTCGATATTTGCTCCTGTACTGCAGTATTATTATGCCAATACCTGTACGTGTTTCCGTGATATTTGAGATTTCTGTATTTGTTTTCTTTCAAAATAAAACATTTAAAAAAAAAAAAAAAAAAATGCCACGGTTTACTACTACTTTAAATAAATCACCAGTGCTAATAGGTTGATATGTAAACATTTGATGGCTTAACACTAATACAGTAGTTCTCACAAGCATCCCTGAGTTACAGTGAATTAAAATGAAACCCAGCAAAGCCAGCAGACGTGACAGTGCAGACAGATGTACTGATAACAGAAAGTCACAACACAGAATGCGACATACACAGTATAAGCAGACTGTCATAGAGTGTCACTAGGTTTGACTAGTCCTGGACTCAAACAATTAGAAGGCTGCGCTAAAAATGTTACAAGGGTGTTAATCATTTCCCGTTGAAGGAAGACATGATGTTGTTGTAATTTTACTAAGAATCTTTGAATGAGTTATTACATATTGCTGTTCAGTTATGCTCATACCCACTCTATACTTACTCAGACATGTGATCTGATCTTTATTGTTATGAACCCAAAAGGATTTTTTTCTAGTTCATGCTAGAAAATAATAGCACACATATATACTGTAAATGATTACAATAGATAACACCACTATTTTTATTTGCTGCTTGCGCAATTAATAAGTCCTAGCATATTCTTATGGCTATGTGATAAAGCTGAAAACAAAACTTTGATGAAAAAAACTTTAAGCAAAACATAAAATGACATATACAATGTGACGCTGCCTCTCACCAGCATTAATAGATTGTTTTTGTTTTTACCCTCTGTATCATAGTTTTGTTGGCTGTAAATCAGTTCTTTTTTTAATTTCTGCAATAAGGTGACAACGCTATTCATTCTAAAGTGAAATCACACTGTGTTGTCAGCCTGTGGACAGGGTAAGCCTAAAACGCACGATGAGATTATAAATGATTATCCATTTTGTTTTGATTTTTGCATGCTAGACTCAAAATCAAAAATGAAAAGGTTACTAAAGTACAAAAATTCTCATACGACAGAATAAAAAATTGGAAGTGATGTAATGTGTTGTATTGTATTTGTATTGTATTTTTGGAAGAAAACTGTAATGATTAAATACAAATCGTACGTTCTGGTAACGTACGAGAAAATTTTTCGTGTTTGTCCCTTTGGAAAATTTTGGACAAATCATCAGATCAGATTTTTTTTTGGCAGCTGGTGACATCACCCTTGACGTCACCCACAACCGCCATTTTATTCCCTAGGGTGTCTGCTAAAACAATATTTATAATGTTTGGGGGTTCTGAGTAATTTTCCATCAAAAAAAATTATGATTTTTACAGGTAGGAGAGAAGTGTCAGAATTGGTCTGGGTGGCAAGTGGTTAATTACCATAAGTAATATACAAATAATTATTATATATTATTTTTAAGGCAATTTACTATATTTTCAAAAACTGTACTCAAGCAGGACCAATTACTGAAGTCTGAAGTTATAACTTCCAACCAGTAATTTCACAGTAAATAGATAAATAATAAATTATTAGGTTATAACATATAGCATAATAATATATGATTTAGCTTATGCTTTTTCAGCAGTGAGAAAAACATGGGATTGTGGGTAAACCTTATACCCATAAACCCATGAATTTCCTTCTAGTTAAGAGGGTTTGTGTTGGAGGGAGCATTTGTGTTTTAGACACATGCCTCTTCTATGACACTGCAGTGAGAGGCGTGGCTCCACTGCAGCATTTTTATTGGACAGCTTGGGGAAATGGTACTTTACCATTGGTCCAAGACTCAAAGCTGTCCATTGAGCTCAGTGCTTCTGACAAGAAGTGAGGAGAGACACTGTGAGCTCATCCTCTCAGTCTGCTACAAATATAGTGTGCCAGCTTGTATTTAAACTGGCCGAGCTGTATGTAGCTTCTGACAGGCTACACAAGGAGCCCCATACCTCCAGAACCATAGATGATAGGAGTCCCAAATTTTGACCAGTGGTGGGGTGACCCCAGGTCGCCGAGCTGGGATCCTCGAAGTCAATCATTTTTTTTTCATGTTTTTTTTATGTTCATGACAGGTAATGCCGCGTACACACGAGCGGACTTTATGGCATACTTGGTCCGGCGTACCGGATTTCGTCGGACAATTCGATTGTGTGTGGGCTCCAGCGGACTTTGTTTTCTCAAAAGTTTGATGGACTTAGATTTGAAACATGTTTCAAATCTATCCGACGGACTCGAGTCCAGTCGAAAAGTCAGCTCGTCTGTATGCTAGTCGGACGGACAAAAAACGAGGCTAGGGCAGCTATTGGCTACTGGCTATGAACTTCCTTATTTTAGTCCGGTCGTACATCATCACGTACGAATCCGTCGGACTTTGGTTGATTGTGTGTAGGCAAGTCCGTTCATTCGGAAAGTCAGTCGTAAAGTCCGTCGAAAAGTCCGCCGGGCAAAGTGTGCCGTAAAGTGCTGCCTTCCCTGACTACATGTCCCTGGTGAAGAGGTTATCCCAGGGAGCTTCTGGAGCATGCCACATTAATGAGAGGGGGAGCAGGGCACCCATAAAAAAACAAAAGTGAAGAAAAAACAAGAAATAACCCCCTCCCCCCAAAGAAACTGCTATTACTGCAGAAGTCAGGGCAGAGGCAGACAGTGTACGTCATTTTGCAGAATGAAGCTCCAATTTAGGAAACAGACAGGCTAATCAAAGTCCAGCTTTACCTAACACTTTTCAAACAGTTACAGCAATATTTTCTTGTCTTTTGGTTAAGAAAAAAAAAAGTTTAAGCCATAAGTATACAAACTGACTTTTGTAAGCAAACCCATTTTTCACAAACTGGACAGCTTGGCCTATTACAGGAAGTGAAAAAAACAAAACAGATCTACTGGCAAGATGAACAGGTAACAAAACTAGGTTACAGGGAGACCCAGAAAAACAAAAACTGCTGAGTTACTGTAAGTGACAGTCTACATAATTTATGTCACTTTTATTTTCCCCAGTGCCCACAGTTACATTTAGGCCTTGTTCACACAGGATGTACTAAAGCACACACCCATAGATGCATGCAACACCTGTGTGGGTAAACACGACCCTCCATGGGCATATGCTTTAGTAAGCCCAGTGTGAAGGAGGCTTTTAAAGTAGAACAATAGGCAACATTTTTGTTTTCATTTTGGATACAGTAAGGGGGGGTGATAACCCCTGTCAGTTTATTTTTTGCCATCTGTTTACCATTGGAGATATTTTCCTTCACTTCCTGTCCCATAGCCAAAACAGGAAATGAGAGGAAATCCCTACAAATTAGCTGAATCCCTTAGGCCCCCCCCAGGTTACTAGACCTAGTGTCCCTATTGAAAGATTTTTCCCTCAATTACTTTTCTGGGGACAACCCAAAATTTGGAATTTTCTTTTACTTTTAATGATTATGGTAAATGGGACAAATAGAGAGGGAGATTCTCTCTAATTGGAGGCACAGACATCAATAAAAACCTGACAGGGGTTCTAATCCATCTACACTCTTTTCAAAACTAAAAAAAAAAGTTTTGCCTTCAGTTATACTTTAAGTGTATTTTAAAGGAGAAGTTTGGGGTATAGAAAAAAAACATACATACTTACTGTACATCAATGCTGCAGAATCGGTGTGATGCTGCAGCTGTCCCACACCAACTCTAACACTGAGAACTGAGCTATCACATGACCGCAGATCGCTCAGCTCTCAGTCTTCTCAAAAAGGAGAGCGGTGACTATCAGTCACTGCTCTCTGATCTGCCCCTCCAGCGCTCACTGGAGCGCCAGACTGAAGAGGGGGTAGCACACCTGGCTTCGGCTGTCAGCCATGCACTAAGTGCTGGAGCCAACTATCAATCAGGCAGCTGGGTGGATCCCGAAAATATGGTCAGGATTCTTTTAGAGCCTGAAGTGGCTCTGGGAAGTCAGCCAATAGTGTTGCTTAAGTGCATCAGAGATGAGTGAGGTTAGCAACTGACCATGCTATGTGACTGGACTGTGTACATCTTAGGACTGAGAGGACAGAAATAAACATCCTTTGGTAAAGCAATTTCTATATGTTTATTTTATGTGTATTTAGCTGTTTGCCTGGAGTACAGCTTCAACCTTTATTAGATTAAACTGTTTAATAACTAAAAATACATTGGATAAAACAACAATGCACACATTGTGTGCATGCCAAATATGTGACCTGTCATTTTAAATCAATGAGCCTTCATGAATGGAAGAGATGGGAGAGTATTGTGGATGGCAATCAATCAAATTCTAGCTATCATTTTGCAGGCCTGTTTAGAAAACACAAGCTACCACCTGTTTATTTATTTCAGTATTTTAAACGAATATTGACTTATGGCTTTTGAAATCTGTGTATAGTATGAAGTAAATTGATGATAGTTTACTTTAGGGCCCTGTTTGTAGTTTTTCCAAGTATCCAACTTGATATTAGGATTATTGCAGTAGAGTTTTGTGCATTGGTATTTGCATAGGGACTATAGAAAATCAACATTTTTCATAATTGGCAAACGAATATTATTGCTTTTATTATCATCACTATTAGCAATGGTTTAAAGACATACAGGGAAGAAATATGAGGCAATGCCCAAAGGAAGCTGCACCCCCAAAATAGAAAAATGCAACTGGTAAACCATTTAAGAGGAAAAAAGTCCACAAAGTGTTAGTAGGAATTTGCACCTGGAATGTATCCAAATCTTCCCAGGAAACAGAACACAGAATAAAACCCATGAGTTGGCTCTTACAAGGCCCCCTCCCACCCATTACCGGAGTTGATTCAGGAATTTCTTCTGTTGATCTGAAATCCATGTAAATAAAGCCATATATGTCACCAAACAAACATGCCAGCTGTTTTCACTCCCAGGCTGGGGGGATTGCGCAGTTCCATTCCTTGTCATAGTAGAGCCAGACATTGAAACTGGCCATAGACATTAGAGAACACTTGGACACACATGCCTGATTAGACCATCTCATGATGACTCTTGAGCCCATTTCAAGAGCAATCAAGTCACATGAGTGCTTCTGTTTAGGGTAATGGAAATGGAAGGAAGGAGCCAAGCCTATGGCTGCCCTGGCAAACAATTAAGATCGAGCAAGGTTTATGACTTGTCTTGTTCCACAAACATCCCTGTATAGGGCTGCCAGGCACTACACTATGATAATCCTATTCTTTGTATGTCATTTAATGTCTACATGCACCATTAGCTTGGGTCTACACAAGTAGCGTGATTAAAAGAGCCACCTTTCCTGTGATCAGTTGAGTTGTTTACGTCACATAAACTTTTCTAGAATCCAAAATGTTAATTTTACCAATTTTACAAATGAAAGAACTTTATTAATCATCTGTATGTCAGTAGTATAAACATAGTCAGCATGACAGGAAAGCAAATGTGTACATGCATATAGGACAAGTGTAGACATTACAATATAGGAAAGTAGTCATCAGTTTTACCAATTTAATACCTTTTAGATCTACAAAAGGATCCTGTTTGCTGTACATAGCCAGGTCACCTGGCCAGTTAAAGGGCTACTGGTCCACTTTTGGCAGTCAGTGGTAAGAAACATGTTTTCCAAAGTGCTACTTCCTTGATCAGTTGTTTTCCACTGAGATGTAACCCACCTGACGAAGGGCTTTGAAGCCTGGTCAATACTCGCTGTGTGATGGGTAGGCATGCATTCTTGCCCAACTATATGTATACTCCATCCCCTGATCAAAACAAGAATGTTGAGAATTCTAGGCACAGAACAGGCACAAATTGTACACACATCGTCACTACACATTTCCTTCTATAAGGCTAAAATCAATGGTAGTCAACTTTCTTGATATAGGGGGCCTTAAAGTGTTACTAAACCTTCAACAGTAAAATCAGTCTGTATATGCGGTAAAGCATGCATTGTGTAAAAAGGCAGTTTGATCCTGTCTTTTCTGATTCTCACCTTCTTCCAGTGTCTCCAACTCATCTCCAGATAATAAAGAAGGTAGGGGACAAGTTTCACATGCTCAGTTTGGTGTGTATTGCAGTTTTATAGGACAGTCAGAGTAGAATGAAAACTCCCCCTACAAGCTATAACCAGGCACTGATACAAGTCACAAGACTGCTCTAACTGCTGATGAGAAAAAGTATTTAGCAGTTTACATTTACTCAGGGCTTTTTTTCTCAGAGAATAGGTTCAGGAACTCCCCTTCTCAAGTTACCCCTTGTCTTCGCCCCCTATCCACCTCTGAGCACCGCCCCTTGGTTCCACCCTCTACCCACCTTCCAGTACGGACCTTTTTAAAGAATACAGAACCAAGCATCATTTTTTGGTGCTAAGTAATTTGTATAGATTTTTTTAATAAGCATTAAGATATACACCCTTCTTTCAACAATAGACCCCCGCAACAAAATGACCCTCCAGTAACAAAAGATCCACCCTAGTAACAACAGATCCACCCCAGCAACAATAGACCCCTGTCAGCAACAACAGATCTCCCATAAGCCAGCATCAATAGACCCTCCAGCAGCCAGCAACAATAAAACCCTTTTTCATCAGTAGTTGCTTCTCAGCAACAATTGGCCCCCAGCAACAATAGATCCCCCATCAGCCAGCATCAATGGACCCTCCAGTAGCCAACAATAGACCCTTCCCATCAACAATAGATCTCCCAGCCTCCAGCACACCCCAGCACCCTTTGCCATTACATACATTCAGTGCAGGGGGTGCCGGAACTGCATTCCCCCACGTTCCCACTGAAAAAAAGCCCTGCATTTACTAAAACTATTGCATTTCCATGTTCTGTGTACTGTGGGAGACCAGATATAGTGAATGCAGGGTCCTGGGTTTAGTAACGGTGCCTGATATCACCAGAGGGACACACATATTATTTATTGAATGCAATACTACAGAAAGTTGTCAGAGACTGCAGACATGCACCAGGAGGTGGTCCAAACTATGGGTTTGCTACAAGAGATGGTGCACACATGCTACAGGAAATGGTCAGAGATAGCGATAAGATCCAGGATCACCACTACCATAGGTTTGAGGTGAATCCTTGTGGTTTGAGATAATGGTCTTTGAACTGTGACTTACAATGCCCAATAAGGTGCTTTTGGATGCCTTATCAATATAAAACTTGATGCAAGGCTTCCCTTAATAATAAAGTGGGCTTTTGTTTCAGGGGTTGTATATTGGGGTTTTTACTTCATTTGTGGGTTTTTTTATTTTATGTTGACATAGTCTTTTTAAAGTTTTGGGTGCTTAAAGCAGAGCATTTACTTGTTGTTGACCATCTGTTGTTTATCCTACCCTTTGTTTGCAGCTTGGTGATGCATCATTTGAAAAAGAACAGTGTGCAAATCAACCACTTCACACTATATTACTCACATTCACCGCACCCAGCACCCACTTTTCCCCATAGATAAAATGGAAGTTAGGTATACACTAGTTAGGCTTATTATCCCAGACTAATGCCCCGTACACGCGGTCGGATTTTCCAACGGAAAATGTGCGATCGGAGCGTGTTGTCGTAAAATCCGACCGTGTGTGGGCTCCATCTGACTTTTTCCATCGGATTTTCCGACACACAAAGTTTGAGAGCAGGCTATAAAATTTTCCGACAACAAAATCCAATCGCGTCAATTCCGACCGTGTGTGGACAATTCCGACGCACAAAGTGCCATGCATGCTCAGGATTTTCGAGACGGAACAGCTCGGTCTGGTAAAATTAGCGTTCAGAATGGATAGAGCACTTTCGTCAGGCTGCAATGTTAAAAATTGTTTAATGCAGCACACTCTCTTCTTCTTTATAATGCTAGAAGAATGAAGTAGTTTTGCTGCTCATATTCACACAGACTTCTCACAAACTTATTTCTTTATTATTTATCGTGATCCCCTCAATATATTTTGATTTGTCACATCTGACAAAATTTTTTTTTGGTTATTTTTTTTTTGGTTTTGTATTTTTTTCAAGGCTGATTTTTTTTTTGTTTTTTTTTGTTTTACTCCAGAATATTTTTGTGTGTGTTTTGTGTGTCAAGTTACCACAACACGATCATTATCTTGTATTATTTAATCTCAAGGAGATTGTTTGGTGTTGGTGTCTCTTGTTAATTTCACATTGTATTTTTGAAATGTACCTGCCTCCTCACAAACAAACTGTCCTTTTTGAAGGGAAACACACGTAGGCGAGTATAATTGAAACAAAAATTCCCTTATTAAGGGCTCAGAACCAAACAAACAGGGAGGCAACGCTGGAGAAACAGCAGAAATTGGCGAAGCCTTGGACCCCCAGGGCAGACATCAATTATTTTACGGCAAAATTGGTGGCCTGAGGAGTCCATATCTAAGGGAGTGCAGTCTGGTCCAGTAGTCCCAGAGATCCGGAAAGCAGCAGATGACATGTATGTTCCCAGGCTGTGGTACTACAAGAGGCTGCATATTTGGCGAGACCAGACTGGACCCAGGCCATCACTCTCTGGTCTTCCTTCCACGCTTCTTCCCGGCTCTGGCTTTGGTGTTGGAGATGTGGCAGGAGGAGAAGTAGGACCTGGAGGAGGAGGAGGAGAAGGAGGACCTGGAGGAGGAGGAGGACCATGGGTGAGGTGACAAATGTGGGTTGCACATGTGAGTTGGTCTCTCAACCCCTTATTTAGAGCTTCCAAAATTAAGAACTCACACAGGAGTCGTTGGCCCTCCTCAATCTGCATCATTTTGCAGGCAGTTATGCCAGCAAAGTCCTCCTTCACGCTGTGGGGTGTTCTGAGGGTCCCAGTAGCCTTCCAAAAGAGGCCTATGGCAGCCTCCTCCAGGTTACTCCTCTTCCTGACACTTTGTCTTTGAAGGCGGAGGGTAGGGACCTGGGTATCAGGCAGCCTGCTTGGCCCGGCCACCTCCTGGCTGAGACTTCAGACTCCTATGAAAAAGGGACATGGTTTTAGTTTTTGCATCATCAATCACAATCATAAATTAGTACTCCAAACTATCATCTGTTTAACATCATTGATTCGACAACCAGCAATATTTAGAAGAATGCTATACCTGGCTCAAGCTGGGCTCCTCCACAAGTTGCTGCCTGAAAGGCCCAGTTTGGACGTCAGAAGCCTCAGCTGGGGGGGAAAGAAGCGTAGAAGGAAGAGTGGAGAGTGCTGGCCTGGGTTCAGTCTGACCTGCCAGAAAATGCAGTCTGTCATAATAGCACAGCCTGGGGGCATAAATGTCATCTGCAACTCCTGATCTCTGGGAATCCTGGACCTTCTTGTGCTCCCTTAGATAAGTGCTCCTCAAGCCACCAATTAGGATCTTCAAATAGGTGATGTCTGCCGTGGGGATCACCGTCTTCACAAATTACAGCAATTTATCCAGCGCTGCCTTCCTCTTTGTTTGGTTCTTATAATCAGGGTGGTTTACCTGCCACAGATAGGGCAGCTCCCTGAACATATCAATGAAGATTGGCATAAAGTCCTGATCCTTCAAGATATCCATTTTCACTGCAAGACACAACACAGGACAAACCCTAATGTCAGCCTAAAGTCTTCTAAACTTGTGCAAATACAGGAGACACAGCAGGTGTCAGATAATTACACCAACGAGGAGGAGGAGGAGGAAAGCCCGGAGCCTGAAACGTCCTGATCCAGAAGGAGACGATTTAAGGCATCGAATATGTCCTTTGTGGTGATGCTGTAGATGGTTCGATATCCTGAAGAAGGCCAACTATGATGGGAAGTGTGGACCTTACCCCAACCCCAATGTCAGAAAGGCCAAAAGTCTGCACCTGAATTTCGGGGTACGACGATCCAAGGATCAGCTCAGGAAGCTGTGGTCAGACCTGAAATTAAGGGAGCACGAGCAGTACAGAAGGATCAGGAGAGTGCTGCAAAAAAGTAAGTAGTTGTCCTGTGTTCCTATTCTTTATGTTTATTAAGTTCGTGCTGCTCCATGTGCTTTTCTTAAGTGTTGTCCAGTTTAAAATGGCAACTTTCATGTTCATGGGCACATTATTCGTTCATATGAAACATTGTTCGTTTGGCCTAGAACACACCATTGTTTTGGCCATATGCATTTTAAACATTTTTTAGTTTGAACGAGGATATTGAGGTGCACACACTACTTTAAGCCACCCCGTTTCCTCATGAGACCACCCCTACAGATGTATCCTTGCTACAATATATATATATCTTTAAGAACCCTGCACAGATACGTGCTTCCCTGTTCCTTGTGTTTTCCCAATACGCATGCTTTATCAATGTCCACTTCTTATACCATAATTTTTTCACCATTTTTTTGCCTTTCTCTACCTATTTATTTATTTATTTATTTTTTATTATTTTTATTTTTTTTATTTTTTTTTATTTAATAATTTTTAATTGTTTTTTTATTAATATTAATATTTTTATTATAATATTTTTATTTTTGTTCTCATTTTCACATTTATTTTTATTTTTATTATTTATTTAAATGTATTTATGTATTTATTTATTATTTTTTATTTTAATTAATTAATTTTTTTTTTATTTTTTTTTTTATCTTTACCATTGCATTTTCTGGTTCTTTTGTATCATCACCATGGGAATTATTATTATGTTATGATTTTATACCCACATATATATATATATTTATACTTACCTCCATTTTTTGCCCCCATTGCTACTCCCATTTTTACTATTGTTAATATTATTGTCTCCATGTTTACTACCATGCACTTCTTCATATATATGTTTCCATGACACTGACTATTATATAACCTCCTTTTTTTCTCTGTGTATATTATGTTACCTTGTAGTTCCCCTCCCGCCCACAGTTGGCGCTGTGCTTTCTTTTGACAGACGCTGGGACCGGTTATCCCACAGCACTGCCATATAAAAGCACATTGCAGACACCTCCCTATTAGGCCTATTGAAGGAGCAGTGGCTCCGAGCGCGTAGCCTTCTCTCAACCTCCCTGCTAGCCCTCCTCCCTGGATGATCCCTCCCCTGGATACCGAACCCGGAGGCAGACTGACGACCTGTGACATCATGCACGCTCCACGTGCGCTCCACGCCGGCCCCTAGTCTCTTCCTGATGGCCACAGAAGGAGCTCCCGGCTGGTAAACCACCTTCTGCAGCCCAGCATCCCTGCAGCGTCACCACCACAGGATCAGAGGGAACACCGAGGACCACATACCTATACAGATGAGCCTTTTATATGTTTTTATCCTGTAAGTGTGTTTTTACCTGGTGTCATTAAACATCATTTGTTAATACTACACTCAGGTGGCGCTTCCTTCTCTACCCCTCTCTCATCCATCACAGAGCCAGCTCTCTGAGGACAGCAGCCGCCTAGCCTACCAGCCTACTTTAACCATTACATTACCGGTTACCACTTAACCCTTGAACTTCCAGCCTCTCCCCTATGGACTAAGTTGCTTAGCCCTTTATATCTCCTGTTATATATGGACTTGTGTGTTTGCGCTTACAGTTACCAATACTCTGTTTGCCTGTTTTATCTTAAATGGACATTGCTACTTTTTCTAATGTGACCCCAAAAATTGTTAGACAACAAACATGTTGGTTTGTTTTAAAAACCTTTTCTAAATGCACATGTGATTGTGCTGGTATTAAAAAGATTGTTAATCAAGAATGTGTGGATTATTGTTTCAACGCTCCAAAACTTTTGTTGTGCTCTAATTGGTGTTTTCAGTGACAATGGGGGTTATTTCCTAAGGGAAAATCCACTTTGCACTACAAGTGCAGTCTCAACTGCACTTGTAGTGCAAAGTGTCTTTGCCTTTAGTAAATAACACCCAACAGTGCTTTGTAATGTTACACAATCACGCCATTTTTAGGACATTTCTGTCAGGGTCAGCTAAAAGAAACACAAGCAGTAAATGTCATAAAAAGATTTTAGTAGTTATTTTTTTTTTTAAAAAAGGTTTTAGACATTGTCTGGCATATTGATAGCCCCCCTACCCACAAAGTATTCAAGGTATCTTAGCCGGACATCACGTGCACTCGGGGGGGCAAGCCAGGACGGCCACTTTCAAGCGCCGTCAGGGTTGTTTTAGAATTCCAGTCTCAGACCCAACTGAGCCAGCATAGTTGGCAGAATGTTGCCGTAAAAAGTTGTGTAGAACACAGCACGCCAGGATGATATGATTCAGTTTGTACTCCGCCATGTGTATCGGTGTAAGAAATAGGTGGAACCGGCTGGCCATGATTCCAAACGTGTTCTCCACCACTCTTCTGGCTCTGGCCAGCCGGTAATTAAAAACCCTCTGGTCCGGGGTGAGGGTCCTCATCGGGAATGGCCGCATAAGATGGTCCCCCAGCGCAAACGCTTCATCCGCAACAAAGACAAATGGGAGTCCTTCCACATTCTCTTCTGGAGGTGGCAATTCCAAGCTGCCATTCTGGAGATGCCTGAAGAACTCCGTCTGGGCGATGACTCCACCATCGGACATCCGGCCATTCTTTCCCACGTCCACATACAGGAACTCGTAAGTAGCCAACACCACCGCCAACATCACAATACTATTGAACCCCTTATAGTTGAAATAGTATGGCCCCGAGTTGGATGGTGGGATGATGTGGACGTGTTTCCCATCAATTGCCCCTCCGCAGTTAGGAAAGTCCCACCGCTGGGCAAAGTGGGAGGCCACAGTCTGCCATTCCTGTGGGTTGGAAGGAAACTGTGGAGTCAAACAACAACAAAAAATTAGTCATTCTGCACATAAACAGGGAAAGCAGATTAGACACAAACATTCTTGGCCAACATCAAGATAACATTTATTTGAGGGAGTTTTTAAAGACCAAAGTATAAGGTACACCCATCAGATCCCCCCCCCCCTCTCATGGGCCATTTCTAACATTTTAGGGGGGGGAGATCTTTTGGACAGGTAACCCTCTCCACTTCATTGAGAGATGAATGCCTAAATAATGTGTGCTACTTTGGCCAGCCCCTCCTTAGTTACAGTATTGACAGCCCACTGGACAGGTAAGAAGTGTCATAATACAAAGATATAAATACACACTGTACACATTTGAGCACATTTGGAAATTCTGCTATTACCTATCAAGATAATAATAGGATACAAAAACTTTAAACAGTACCATTTGAAAGTATTCAGGCAGGCCCTTGCACTACATGCTTTGGGGAATTCATCCATAAATATGACCACAAAAGAGATGGGTATAGTGTGTATGGGTTTGGCAAAGTCAGCAGATAGATGATTAAGGATAGATAGAGAATTGGTATCAGCTGACTTAGCAGTTGAGGGGAGGGAGGGTTCCCAATGATTTGGGGACCCCCCCAAAAAAGCCTCTGGCACTCTGACAGAATTTAAAGCACAAATCACATTTTAAAATATTTTAGGGGGTATTTAGGGTAAAGCACTACTATGGAGCTGATAAAATACATTGTTAAGTGAATACATGAGGTGAATATAGGGCCAGGAGACCATGCTGGGGAGGTAAGTGAAGGCAAATATGTATGAAGGACAAAATTAAAGAAAAATCGAGCATGAATGAGGACAAAGGGGACATTCACAGCATATTACAATCATGGTAATTAGGGAATGAGGAAAGAAATACAATATATTATCAAACATTATATACAATAAAATGTGATGTTAAAGGACAAAAATCTTACCTTAATATACTCCTTCTGCAGGACCTAGATGATGGCAGAACAGATCTCTGGGATAATGATCCCCAGAGCCTGGGTGGAGATGCCTGTCGAGAACTTGAGGTCCTGCAGACTTCTCCCAGTCGCCAGGGTGGCGACTAGCCTCTGCTTCGGAGTGATGGATTGCCTCAGGCAGGTATCCTGCCTGCTGATATAGGGGTCAGCAAAGCCAACAAACGGTGAAATACGGGGTCCATCATCCGGAGAAAGTTCCTGAAATCATCAGGATTATTCTCATGGATCTCACGGAGCAAAGGCATATGACAGAACTGGTCATGCTGGAGCAACCAATTCTTGGTCCATGAACTCCTCCCCACCCTGTTCATGGACTGGGTTTGTGTCAAGGTAAGGACCCCAACACCAAGCACCCACACAGCACGAACTCTACGAGGAGTACGTATACGCAACATGGCTAGAAAACGGTCAGCTGCTCAGAACAGAGTAACAGAACGCACTGAAGAACAGCAAGGCCTGTGAAGAGCGACCTGAAAATCAGTAACGAACGAACAAGAACACAATGATAAATCAATGCGAACTCACTGCACGCACTGAAGAGCAGATACAAACCCACAAGCACAAACTGAACAGCAGAAAACGATCTGAAAGCCACGAGTTTGAAAAAGCGCGAATCGTCTCTCACCAAACTTTTACTAACATGAGATGAGCAAAAGGAGCCCAAAGGGTGCCGCGCTTGGTTCGGACCTGCCCTTTTCTAGTCTCGTCGTACGTGGTGTACGTGACTGCGTTCTTGGCGATCGGAAATTCCGACAACTTTGTGCGACCGTGTGTATGCAAAACAAGTTTGAGCCAACATCCGTCGGAAAAAATCCATGGATTTTGTTGTCGGAATGTCCGATCGTGTGTACGGGGCATAAAACCTTCCCAATGCTGGCCAATTTTACACTGCTGTGTCATCTGTAGTCACAATTATTGTAGACAAATTCCTGATGGTACCCTATTTTTATATTCTAGAACATTTCAGCAAGGTCTCCATCCAAAAAGGTTCTGCTGCTGTACCCTTTTACACTGCTGTACCATCTGTGGTCTCTCCACCCTTAAAGCAGAGTTCTGACGAAGAATAAAAATTAGAAGTCAGCATAAATATGGGGACATCGACACAATTCTAATCTTTTTGGCTCTATACACCACCACAATGGATTTGAAATGAAACGAACAAGATGTGCTTTAACTACAGACTTTCAGCTTTAATTTGAGGGTATTTACATCCAAATCAGATTATCGGTGTAGGAATTACAACAGTTTGTATATGTGCCTCCCACTTTTTAAGGGACCAAAAGTAATGGGACAATTGGCTGCTCAGCTGTTCCATGGCCAGGTGTGTGTTATTCCCTCATTATCCCATTTACAAGGAGCAGATAAAAGGTCCAGAGTTCATTTCAAGTGTGCTATTTGCATTTGGAATCTGTTGCTGTCAACTCTCAATATGAGATCCAAAGAGCTGTCACTATCAGTGAAGCAAGCCATCATTAGGCTGAAAAAACAAAACAAACCCATCAGAGAGAAAAAAAAAACATTAGGTGTGCTCAAATCAACTGTTTGGAACATCCTTAAAAACAAAGAACACACCGGTGAGCTCAGCAACACCAAAAGCCCCGGAAGACCACAGAAAACAACTGTGGTGGATGACCAAAGAATTCTTTCCCTGGTGAAGAAAGCACCCTTCACAACAGTTGGCCAGATCAAGAACACTCTCCAGGAGGTAGGGGTATGTGTGTCAAAGTCAACAATCAAGAGAAGACTTCAACAGAGTGAATACAGAGGGTTCACCACAAGATGTAAACCATTGGTGAGCCTCAAAAACAGGAAGGCCAGATTAGAGGCCAAAAAACATTTTAAAAAGCCTTCACAGTTCTGGAACAACATCCTATGGACAGATGAGACCAAGATCAACTTGTACCAGAGTGATGGGAAGAGAAGAGTATGGAGAAGGAAAGGAACTGCTCTTGATCCAAAGCATACCACCTCATCAGTGAAGCATGGTGGTGGTAGTGTCATGGCGTGGGCATGTATGACTGCCAATGGAACTGGTTCTCTTGTATTTATTGATAATGTGACTGCTGACAAAAGCAGCAAGATGAATTCTGAAGTGTTTTGGGCGATATTATCTGCTCATATTCTTCAGAACTCATTGGACGGCGCTTCACAGTGCAGATGGACAATGACCCGAAGCATACTGTGAAAGCAACCAAAGAGTTTTTTAAGAAAGAAGTGGAATGTTATTCAATGGCCAAGTCAATCACCTGACCTGAATCCGATTGAGCATGCATTTCACTTGCTGAAGACAAAACTGAAGGGAAAATGCCCCAAGAACAAGCAGGAACTGAAGACATGTCTATGCATTCCAGACTTCAGGCTGTAATTGACTGCAAAGGATTTGCAACCAAGTATTAAAAAGTGAAAGTTTAATGGATGATTGTTAATCTGTCCCTTAAAAAGTGGAAGGCACATATACAAACTGTTGTAATTCCTAAATTGTTTACCTGATTTGGATGTAAATACCCTCAAATTAAAGCTGAAAATCTGCAGTTAAAGCACATCTTGTTTGTTTCATTTCAAATCCATTATGGTATTGTATAAAGCCAAAAAGATTGGAATTGTGTCGATGTCCCAGGCAGTCCCTGACTTTACAAAAATCAGGCACTCACCTGTCCCACGGTCCAGTGATGCGGGTGTACGAAGCCTCGCTCCTCTCCCCCTCCTCTCCATGGCGACGGCATTCTTACTGTGGGCGCTCGGCTGTGGCTTCACAGCCGGGCACACACTGTGCATGCACAACCCGCGTTTCGCGCTGTGAATGGCCAGGCAATCGTCTGGGACTTGTGACGTGTCCCAGAAGATTGCAGAGAGGGAGGGGGGAGAGGTGAACTTCCTTCCGGGACAGTGGAGCCCCGGGAGGAAGTGGGAGCTGGATGCCTCTAAAAAGATAAAAAGAGGGTATCCTCTCCCCTCCAAAAAAAAAATGACATGCCAAATGTGGCATGTCAAGGGAGTCACCGTCTTTTAAAGTGGAAGTTCCATTTTTGGGTGGAGCTCCGCTTTAATGAGAGCTTGAAAGTAATTGGCCAGCAGCAGGACAGTTTTGAATCAGTGAAAACAAGGACAGCCACAGCAAACTACTGGCCAGCTTCTTTCTTCCAGGCAAAGCAGGTCTGTTACCATTTGATGAAAATGCATACGTTGCTGCTAAAACTACCTGAAAAAGCATTTCAAACAAATATATCAAAGTTGGATGCTGCTAATGTATGTAAGTGTACAGTGGGGCTGATGATGTCCAAGGAAAATCGTATTGTTCCATAACACCATGTACAGAAGAAGAATTTGTGTATTTGCAATGTTGCCCTCAAAGCTGCTTGATAAGACACTCTGCCTGCTGTAGAGTATTTTTAAAAAATATTAATTGCAATTGTACATATCCCCCATGGCTGTATCCAGCCATGTATCCAGCTTCCCATGCCTTTTTTTAAAAGTAGTTTGCCTATTACCATAACAATGATCAGAATTTAAGAAGATTTGCCCCCTATAGATTTTCATGGAATTTGTCTCTAATGCCTAGTACACACAGGCCAATAAAAACCGGCTGACATTCAACTAGTGTGTATGTCAGCAGGTCTGAGAAAAGCCAGACGTTTGACCGGCTTCTTTCGGACGAGCATGCTGGAAAACCAGCAGCCAATGGCTGAGAGCGCTGATTGGAGTGTTCTGGTGGGGGGCCGTCTCACTGTCAGAACACAACAGCTCACTGGGGGAGATAGCTGTATTAACATTGAATTGTTAGTACAGCGGCTCCGACCGAAGCTGTCAGGTTTTTTTTTTCGTTCAACCCGCTGGGTTGAAAGAAAAAGACTATTAGTGTGTACCAGGCTTAAGTTCAGATTTGCCAAACCCATGGTGAATCAAACCTGGGCAAATTGGCCCCTCACAGTCAGGGACTATAAGTTTGTTATAGGCATTGCTGGAGACTGAAGACAACTTACATGAGACTCAGAGATCACTGCTAACATAGGTCAATCGTGTAAAACAGACTACTGCCTGCAAGGGCCCAAGGGCCACATAAAAGGTGCCACATGGCACCAGGGTCTTAGCCACTTCCCAACCAGGCCAATTCTGACACTTTGCTCCTACATGTAAAAATTTACTTTTTTTTTGATAGACAATTACTTAGAACCCCTAAACATTATATATATATATATATATATATATATATATATATATATATATATATATATATATATATATATATATATATAGCAGAGGCCCTATAGAATGAAATGAAGGGTGTTGCAATATTTTATGTCACACAGTATTTGTGCAGCCATTTTCCCAGACACAATTTTTGGGGGGAAAAAAAAACACTTTCATGAATTTAAAAAAAACACTAAAGTTAGCTCAATATTTTTATAAAATGTGAAAGATGATGTTACGGCAAGTAAATAGATACCCAACATGTCATGCTTTTAAAATGAGTCTGCCCGTGGAATGACAGCAAACCTTGTTGCTCAAAATTCTCCATAACCGACGCTTTAAATGCCTTTACAGTTTACCAGTTAGAATTGTACAGGAGGTCTGGTGCTAGAATTATTGCTCTCGCTCTGATGCTCGCGAAAATACCTCACATGTGAGGTGCGATCACCGTTTATATATGCGTGCAGGAGTAACGTATGCATTTGCATTCAAGCAAACTTGATCCCAAAAAAATTTTTTACACTTTTTTTGGATTAACTTTATTGCTATCACAAGGGATGAACAACATCCCTTGTGACAGCATGGGCCGAGACAGGTCCTCTTTATGGAGAGATCTGGGATCTATTAGACCTCAAATTTCTTCTCTAGCCTCCGATGCAGCTGATCAGACACAGATCGGTCTGATCGGCTGCCTTCCTGGCTGCTGGCGGCCAGTTAAACAAAGAGGCAGAACCTGAAGTGACGAACTATTCTTCACTCCCGGTTTACAGGGTTACAGAGAGAAACGAATGACGTCAGTTCCTCCCTCTGTTCAGGGCAGCAATCACCGCCAGCCTGGCTCCCGGGCTCCGCGATGGGGCGATAAGGCCCAGGAAAAGGCAGCCACGGAAGGGGGGTGGGACTCACTTCCGCCACCCACAGAAGGGATCCAGTGCCTAATTAGCCACTCAGATCCCTTCTGCCTGAAAGGGAATCGCCGGCTGAAAACATACATACCAGGATGATGCCTGTAGATGCAGGCATCATCCCGGTATAACCACCAAGACCAGAGGAACGTCCTACGGGCAGAAAGTGGTTAAATAACTGGTTACTTGGCACAGAGGACTGATCTATAAGGTGTTTGATTTTTTTTTTTTTTTTTTTGTAGTGATGTATTAATGACTACTATATCTCTTAACAATCACTTTACAGTTTCCGGCAACAACACAAACTAGAATTTTTTTTTCTAGGAGATTTTTAAAATATCACATACATTCTCAGTTTAAATTGAATGGCCTCCTTGCCTTGATGGAGTTAAACAACACTGAGAACGTGAGATCTAATTAACACATGAAGCGAAAGTCACAAGGTTGTGTTCTTAGGCTTATTCTATACAGCTGTACCCAGATTAGGTCAGTATAAATGAAAGTTGTCCTCTTACAGGCCCTCACCGGAGGCTCTCACCTGTGCACTTAGCACTTGGGCCTCTAGTGGTCGCTTGTGTCATCCCAGAGGGACCAGGTTAGCAGTGCAGGGACGTGTGTACAAGCAGCTGGCCCTGATTTGCAGGTGCAGCCCATTTCTGGGGCTCGGAGGATGCCCGTACTGGTCCTGTGTGAAAGCTCTTGAAGCAATCACAAGGCTCACATTTCACAGCTAATTGCAGTCACAGATTGCCAGGTGCAGACCAGTTTTATGGCTTCAGGGAACTGTACACTGGATGGGGGGTGGAGAGGCATCCTGCAGAAATTGAGAAAAAACCCTTCTCTCTCACCTCCCTGTGTCCAGACCTGTAGAGCAGAAACACAGCAGACACATAACACAGATCTACTTTCTCCCAATACATGTACGTTGCAGAAAAAAAAAAACATAGACTGAGGTTTACGCAATGTGATGAGTGAAGACTTCCCCTCCAAGAAATCTATTAACCCTTGGCAGGCTTATATTGGGCTTATTCAATTAGACAAAGATTACTGTGAAAAGAGTAAAACATATAATAACTAATTAAAATTCGTCTTTTCATTTTCAGACTTAAAGTAAACTGAAAAAAACAGATATGAGTTATCTATTTTTACATATAATGTCTGCTGTACTGAATACGCCCCTCAAAGAGGAACTGATAGGTAGGAGATCAAATGACAACAAAATAAATGTATGAGCAGTTCACAAGGTAACACAGTATAAAATCATTATTGATATTAAGGTCCTTACTCTTATAATAGGCTCCATACGATACATACCGTTCTTTCTGTTTGTGTTTTTATGTGTGTTGTTATCAAAAATCATGCCTTTTCATGCACTGCCATTGTCACCAATAGACACTGAAAATAACATCAACATTTTGCATAAATGTGCACTAGCATTATTTAAAACAATGGTGAGATACTGAGAGGATGTAGGCTTAGGCGTCCGGGTGGATCCCAACATTAAAATCGGGATCGCTCCAGAGCCTGGACCAGAGCAGACTTTAGCCCACTGTCAGCTGAATATGACTCACAGGAGTGCAGAACGAATTGCACTCCTCTGACTCAGAGAAGAAGTAGAGCAAAAGAGCATTTGCCCCACTTCTCCTTCAATGCCATTGTTGTAAGCTCTGCATCCCCGTGTACTTTCCTGTACTGCAAGGATTTGTAGTGGCTAGATAATATTATTGACTTGTGGCTGAGTAACTACACATTCTCTTTTTTGCCCTAGTTGTTTTATGTAGCATGTTTTCTGGTCCTCTCTGGTTTCATTTTCAACTCCACACATTAAAGTAATACTAAACACACACTATTTCTGTATGTGGATGATGGCACTGTAATTATTTTAATAAAAAACAAAAACAAGAAACATCTCAAGTACCTTTTTCCTAATCGACATACAGCTGTCACATGACCCAGCTCTTTCCCAGCCTGTCTGCAGAGAAACATAAGCAGGAGGAGCTTCTAGTCCTCTGCTACTGGTCACATGTTAAAAAAAAAACAGCCTTTGGAATACAGAGTAAAAATGAATATCAATAAACTGTTTTAAATTGGCATACAAATATATATTTGAAATCATATCTTTATTCTTTTGTGGAAATAACATGGTGTGGGTGGATTTCTGCCAGTCACAGGCTGTGTCACGCCCCGCCAGCCTGTGTCTTAGAATAAGAGGGAGGTGATTTCTCAATTAATCTACATGTGATATCCTACCCAGGTGGACTGCAGGTGGACCTGTTTGTCAGCCCCATTAACCAGATGTGCAGCAAGTTCCCCACCAAGTATATGGATCCAGGATCAGAGGGGTGGATGTTCTCTTTCCACTGGAGTTTCTGCATCTGATATGCTTTCCCCGATTCCCTCTGATATTCAGGTTCTGCCATACTGGCTCAGAAGGCTGTGGGTCTCAATACTTCCTCAAATGAGCACTTGCAAGTCTCTGAGCCTGAAGTCACAGAGGGACGTTATTTCACAGCCATCTGAACTGCTCAGCCCTGAGGACTTAGAGAATGACAGGAGGGAACTGAAACAGCTAGGATGTTCTCCATAAATTGTCAGAACCTTGCCTAAAGCCAGAAAGAGATCCACCAACCAAATTATCATTGGACTTTCTTAGGCTTTAAGGAAAAACAGTTGTTTAATTCTCTCGAGCCACATCTCTGAAGTCCTTGATTTTCTCCAGAGAGGCCTGGACACTGGCCTCAGTCCAAACTTCCTAAGGGTGCAGTCATCTCAGCCTTAACAGACCATCAGTGGGCATCAGAACCATTGATCATACAGTTCTTGAGAGCTGTATTGAAAATCCATCCTCCAAGATGAACCCTTTTTCCCCAATAGGATGTCCTCAGGTACTGTACCTTTCTGAGTCTGTATTCAAAGAGTGTATCATGGCTGACTTGACTCTGAAAGTCACCTTTTTTGGTATCAATTACCATAGCTTGGAGGGTCTCAGAGTTTCATGTTTGGGGTGCGAACTGTCCTAGCTAGTCTTTGTTCACTCACGTATTATTGCATTTTTTTCCCAAGGTTGCCTCAAAGTTCCACATCAATCAAGACTGGGTATAACCAGCCTTTACGAACAAGTTAGACCCGCAACATCTGCATAAGCTTGACATCTCTAGGAGTTGTGAGGGCTGATAGTTCTTTCAGGCTCTAAGAGAAGCTTTTCATAGGCCTGACAGGAGCGAACAGGGGCAAGGCAACTTATAGGGCTAGCATGCTGGATCCACCGAAGATTACTTTGCATTCCAGGAGAGGAATCTCTTTCTCTTGGATGGATGAGTTCCAGCAGCTGAGTGGCCTACTCACACTACATTTATTTGTTAGAACTAATGGACCTGGAATTGCTTTCAACTGTAACAATTTGGAAAGAGCGCATTATCTTATTTTCTATGCTGTAAATAAAATAATTTGTCTCTAGCAGAAAATCTTGAGTTTCAGCTAGTTGATTACCATTTGTATGCTGCCCTGGAGGCACCAGGAAAAAGGAATACTAAAATTTCTGTATTTCTCTTTTTCTGGTGTCTACACATGTGAGCATATATGCCCACAGGTGCCGTTCTAATCTATTTACGGGAAAGGCTGGTGCTGGGCTTAAACACATACAGTATCTCACAAAAGAAACTTCATTTATTCAAAGTGGAAATTCAGTTCTCTTACTCCAGGCCCCCCCCGCCCCACCTCTCTCTCTAAAGCACTGAATGCAAAAAAAAAAAAACTTTGGTAGGGTGGGTGGAAATTGACTACTTAACCTTTCTGTAATTTTTGTTTGCTGGTGCCTACTCAGGGCAGAATGTAGAATGTATTTATATAGTGGTAGCCTTGCCTCTAACTAGCAACAAGATCAGGGTTATATACAGTATCACACAAAAGTGAGTACACCCCTCACATTTTTAAAAATATTTTATTATATCTTTTCATGTGATAACACTGAAGAAATGACACTTTGCTACAATGTAAAGTAGTGAGTGTACAGCTTGTGTAACAGTATAAATTTGCTGTCCCCTCAAAATAACTCAACACACAGCCATCAATGTCTAAACCACTGGCAACAAAAGTGAGTACACCCCTAAGTGAAAATGTCCCAATTGGGCCCAAAGTGTCAGTATTTTGTGTGGCCGCCATCATTTTCCAGCACTGCATTAACCCTCTTGGGCAGGGAGTTCACCAGAGCTTCACAGGTTGCCACTGGAGTCCTCTTCCACTTCTCCATGATGACATCAGAGAGCTGGTGGTTGTTAGAGACCTTGTGCTCCTCCACCTGCCATTTGAGGATGCCCCACAGATGCTCAATAGGGTTTAGGTCTGGAGACATGCTTGGCCAGTCCATCACCTTTACCCTCAGCTTCTTTAGCAAGGCAGTGGTTGTCTTGGAGGTGTGTTTGGGGTTGTTACCATGTTGGAATACTGCCCTACGGCCCAGTCTCAAAAGGGAGGGGATCATGTATGCTTCGGTATGTCACAGTACATGTTGGCATTCATGGTTTCATTAATGAACTGTAGCCCCCCAGTGCCGGCAGCACTCATGCAGCGCCAAACCATGAAACTCCCACCGCCATGCATGACCGTAGGCAAGACACACTTGGTGTGTCACTCCTCACCTGGTTGCCGCCACACACGCTTGACATCTGAACCAAATAAGTTTATCTTGGTCTCATCAGACCACAGGCCATGGTTCCAGTAATCCATGTCCTTAGTCTGCTTGTCTTCAGCAAACTGTTTGCGGGCTTTCTTGTGCATCATCGTTAGAAGAGGCATCCTTCTGGGATGACAGCCATGCAGACCAATTTCATGCAGTGTGCGGCATATGGTCTGAGCACTGACAGGCTGACCCCCCACCCCTTCAACCTCTGCAGCAATGCTGGCAGCACTCATACGTCTATTTCCCAAAGACAACCTCTGGATATAACGCTGAGCCTGTGCACTCAACTTCTTTGGTCGACCATGGAAAGGCCTATCCTGTTAAACTGCTGTATGGTCTTGGCCACCGTGCTGCAGCTCAGTTTCAGGGTCTTGGCAATCTTCTTATAGCCTAGGCCATCTTTATGTAGTGATAAAAAAAAGTCCATAAAGATCCAAAATGAAGCTAAAAAACAGAAGGTGGACTAACAGTCCCAGTAAGCAAAGTGAGAAAATTCAGTGTTAGGGTGACTTTCCCTCCACCTTCAGCACACTTGCTTCACTTACCTCTAGATGTGGACCACTGAGCTAACAGATGGTCAACAGCGCGTGTCCCATATGGGTATAACTTCCAAAAAAGGTACAGATCCACCAATCGGCATCCCAGGGATATAATGGTAAGAGAGAAGCAAAATCTAAGTGCACACTGATGATTTCTTAACATTACTTTATTAATGAACAAATGGCTACTCACAAGGGCTTCATTACAATAGCGCATATAAGAGCAAAACACCACGGACATGAAGATCCAAGATGACAGCGGGTGACGTCAAGACGTGGCTCCTCCCCTGGAGTCCTTTTGTGCTGCATTCCTTTGTATAATATTGACTTTTGGATTATGTGGAAAATCTTTTAGTGTCCAGCTGCATTTTATTTCTGTCTATTTTTCTTTGTGCTGATTGTATTTCATTTTATTTTATACATCTTTATGTAGACCAACAGAGTTCTTTGCCATGAGGTGCCATGTTGAACTTCCAGTGACCAGTATGTGAGAGTGAGAGCAATAACACCAAATTTAACACACCTGCTCCCCATTCACACCTGAGACCTTGTAACTCTAATGTCAAAACATGAATTCCTCAGATTGGGACTTTAAACCGGGCCACAAACAGTTTGATGGTAAAAAAAATATTCAGAATGTATTACACATTGAAAATATATAGCAACATGAACATGGGGATATACGCAACAAACACAAATATTGGGAGCAGAAATGGAAACCAGCTGCAAGGAAAAGCCCAGAGCTTTGTCAGACAGACAGAACGTCCAACGCGTTTTGAAAAACAAAATGCAGATCTTCTTCAGGGACAGAGGGCTTGCCGGTTCCAGATCTGTAGCTTATATCCCAAATGTTGATGCTACACCCATAAAGACAAAGAACATAACTCAAAAATGAAAAGAAATCTATGTCCATCAGAACAGCGCACAAGCAACAGAGAACGTGAATGACATCAGCCAGGGGTCTGTATATTGTGGGATGGTCTTATTGTATAACTTAACGGTATATGTCAAATATTATGTGGCTGGAGATGTGGCTGGTGGTGTCTGGCACCCCCAGCCACATCATTTTTGACTCCAACTTTAAGATCCATAAGGCACATCCAGATATCTGGCTGATGGATACAACCATCTCAAACCCTTGATGTTCTGGATGGTTTAATAACTTTTGATACACATTCTCTATCAAACGGACCTGCATTAAGGGGAAAGTACTATTCTACCTCTCCTCTACAGCTAGGGTCTATATAGAGTTATACCACTAAGTTACACAATAAGACCATCCCAGACCATCCCACAATACCCCTGGCTGATGTCATTCACATTCTCTGTTGCTTGAGCGCAGTTCTGGCGGACTTAGCTATCTTTTCATTTTTGAGTTATGTTCTTTGTCTTCATGGGTGGAGCATTAACATTTGGCATATAAGCTACAGATCTGGTACCCGCAAGCCCTCTGTCCCTGAAGAAGATCTGCATTTTGTTTTTTGAAACGCGATAGAGACAGGGCTACCACTATATAAATACATTCTACATTCTACCCTGAGTAGGCACCAGCAAACGAAAATTACAGAAAGGTTACGTAGTCAATTTCCACGCACCCTACCGAAGGGTTTGTTTTTTGTATTTTCATTCAGTGCTTTAGAGAGAGAGGTGGGGTGGGGGGCTGGAGTAAGAGGACTGAAATTCCACTTTAAAGATTTGAATAAATTAAGATTTTTCTGTGCATTAAAATAAATACAAAAAACAATGTTGGGTTGGATTGAAGCTGCAGTCCCTAAGGCTGCTTACCCACCAAGCTCTGCAGGCTCAGGAAACCCCTGTCAACATTTTGTAAAGAGCTGCTCAGATTGTTGCTGCTTTATGTCATGGTTATGCAGTAATGTGTGTCTGTCAGCTCACCTTTCCTTCTGTGTTCACCTTTAGAGGCCAGCCACCCTCACCTGACTGTTTAAATAATCTTCCCTCAGCATAGCTCCACCCTGGTCTCTAATTAGGAACACTATATTAACCTGGGCATTGCAAGCCAACCTTGCTGATCAACCATTGTGTGTTAGCTTTCGTGTGTACTTGCTGTGTTTCCTACGTCTGATTCCAGTTACCGACCTTGGCCTTTTCTTGACTATCCCTGTCTGCTTGTGACCCTGACCTTTGGTGTGTTATGTTTATCCTTGTCTGCTAGTCGCCCCAACATTTGGCTTATCCCTTACTTTCCTTGTTGTTCCAGCCTGCTGCCTCCTACCTCTTCTCCTGAAGTCTACCGTGAGCTGTGAGACCCTGGGGGCCGTGACCTGGAGCCAGACTGCAGCGCAGTCCATCCTCACCACTAGAGGCTCTGAGGAACACCTGCTGGCTCTTAGACTCTGCGCCCTGGGAATCTATGCTCTAGCTCCCAGTGGGATCTGTGTCAGTGTTCCAGTAGACCTGCTTCCTGAACCTCCCAGGGTTCAATCCGCAGCAGTCAATCCTAGGGTCCACTACCTTAGCAGTGCACTCCTGACTTCCACGGAGTGCATCTGTCACCTAGTCTCAGGTGACCTGACTGTTTGATCAGCCATGGACCCAGCTGACGTGCAGCTTCCTGCAGATGATTCATTACAGGGCATAGTCCGCAGACTTGAGACCCAAGAATCGCATCAGACCCAGGTGATGCGATTCCTTCAGGGTTTGGCCTCTTGTTTTGAACAGGTTCAGGCCTCATAAGGACCCACAGTTCAACAACCTCAACTGCTATCTGCTGCTGCACCTATCGCACAAGTCGCAGCCACACATTCATTACAACTGCCAGCTCCGGCCATTTCTCTGGGGACTCCAAGGCCTGCAGGGGGTTCCTTAGCCAGTGCACAAATGGATTTTTAAAACAGCTTACCTGTAAAATCCTTTTCTTGGAGTACATCACGGGACACAGAGCACCGTAATAATGACTATGTGGGTTATACGCTTACCTTTAGGTGATTGGACACTGGCAACCAATAGTAAGATGGTTCCTCCCATATAACCCCTCCTACACAAGAAGTGCTTCAGTTTTGTAGCAAGCAATGACGATCCCAGAAAAAGAGGGGAGGGACCTCTGTGTCCCGTGATGTACTCCAAGAAAAGGATTTTACAGGTAAGCTGTTTTAAAAATCCATTTTTCTTTATCGTACATCACGGGACACAGAGCACCATAATAAAGACTATGTGGGATCTCCTAAAGCAATGCATCTGAGGGGGGGGGGGGACAAATCATCCCTGGACCCAATGGATCTGAGATTATAAAGCAGCCTGCAGTATGCTGTGGCCAAAACCAGTCTCGTTCTGAGATCTCACGTCCACCTGGTAAAAGCTGATGAACGTATGAACTGAAGACCAAATGGCTGCTTTGCAAACCTGAGCCATAGACACCTGCTGGCGTACTGCCCATGATGCACTAACCCCTCTAGTGGAGTGTGCTCTTAAATCCCGGGGTGGAACCCTGCGCTTTAATCCATAAGCCTGGACAATAGTCTGGCGAATCCACCTGGATATAGTTGAACTTGTTGCCGGCTGTCCTCTTTTACGACCCTCAGGCAAGACAAAAAAGCAGTCAGTTTTCCGAAAAGGAGCTGACATTTCCAAGTAAACTTTTATCGCTCTCACCACATCCAGTGAGTGAAGCGACTTTTCCTCCCTAGTTTTAGGGTTTGGAAATAAGGAAGGTAAAATGATATCCTGATTCAAATTAAATTTGGAGACTACCTTTGGTAGATAATCCGGACGAGGACGCATGACCACTCTGTCCTGATGAAGAACCATAAAAGGTTCCTTGCAAGAAAGGGCGGCCAATTCTGACACCCTTCTAGCCGATGTTATAGCCACTAGGAAAACTAATTTCCTGGTCAATAGGACAAAGGAATAAGCCTAATAGGTTCAAAGGGCTGACTCTGTAAGGCTGACAGTACCAAATTTAGGCCCCAAGGACATAAAGGTGGTTTAGGCGGTGGCCTCAGGCGTGTTACTCCCTTGACAAAGGTTCCCACCAGAGAATGGGATGCAATTGGTCTTTGGAAAAAAAATGATAAGGCCGAAATCTGTCCCTTGATTGTCCCTAAAGCAAGCTGCAAGTCTACTCCTGTTTGGAGAAAGGCGAGCATCCTTCCAATCGTATACCTACGAGGGTTCCATTTCCTTTTCTCACACCAAGAAATGTATGACTTCCAGACTCTATAATAGATAGCTCTAGAAACTGACTTTCTAGCGTTTATCAAAGTGGACAAGTCTGAACCCATAATACCACGGTCTTTCAGTAGTCTGGTCCCAATAGCCAGGCCATCAAATTCAGCAACCGTAAAGAAGGATGGAATATGGGCCCTTGAGACAACAGGTCTGGGCGGCAAGGAAGAACCAACAGATCTCCTAGTGCCAACTTCACAATCTCCGAGTACCATGATCTCCTGGGCCACGCTGGGGCCACTAAGATCACCGGCTTCCGTTCCTCCCGTATTCTGCGTAGTAAGTGTGGCAGAATTTGGATCGGAGGGAAAGCATATATCGGAGAATACTGATCCCAAGGAACTACTAACGCGTCTATCCCGACCGCAAGTGGATCCTTGGTCCTGGACACAAACCTGTCCAGTTTGGCATTGAATCTGGATGGCAGCAGATCCACATCTAGGGTCCCTCAGTATTGGCAGATCTGTAGAAAAACCTCGGGATGCAGGGGCCATTCCCCAGGTAACAATTTCTGGCGACTTAGGAAATCCGCCTGCCAATTGTCCACCCCTGGGATAAACACTGCCGATAAAAACGGCACATGATTTTCTTCCCAGGTTAGTATATGATTTACTTCTCTTTGGGCTGCCTGACTCCTGGTACCTCCCTCGTGGTTGATATACGCCACTACTGTGGAGTTGTCGGACAGAGCTCTGACCTGAAAACCCCGCAATCTGGACGTCCAAAATCGCAGGGCCAGACGAGCTGCCCGAATCTCCAGTAGATTGATGGGCAGAGTCCTTTTTGTCTGGGACCATACTCCCTGGACAGACGCTTCCTCTAGGACTGCTCACCAGCCGAGAAGACTCGCGTCCGTAGTCACCACCTTCCAGGCTACTGGTGGGAAAGATTTCTCTCTTTGTAAGTTGCTGGTTCTTAACCACCAAGAGAGGTTCCATAGAACCTGTGGAGATAGAACCATTGGTTGATCCAAGGTTCGAGCAGACTTGCCCCAGGCTTTCAGGATACTGTTCTGGAACACACTGGAGTGGAACTGTGCATATGGCACCGCGCTGAAAGATGACACCATCTTGCCCAATAACCTCATGCACAGCCGAACAGAAGGTGTTGGTTCTTTTTTCACCTTCTGTACAAGTTCCACTATAGAGGCGACCTTTAAGGGCGGAAGAAACACCTTTTCTTGGGCGGTGTCCAAGACCAGACCCAAATACAACAAGGTTTGGGTTGGACAAAGAGTTGACTTGTCCAAATTTAGTACCCAACCTAGGTGTTGTAAGACCATACTTGACACGTTTAGAACTAGTGTAGGGTGAGAGCAATCCCTTAGAAGTAGATCGTCCAGGTATCCTATTATGGAGACTCCTTGAGATCTTAGGGAAGCCAATACTGGGGCCAGAACCTTTGTGAAGACCCTGGGGGCCGTGGCTAGACCAAAAGGTAGTGCCACAAACTGGAAATGACTGCCCTCTACAGCAAAACGTAAGAACCTTTGGTGTGGACCGAAGACCGGCACATGAAGGTAAGCATCCTTGATATCTATGGATGCCAAATAGTCTCCCTTTCTCAGGGACCTTATTACTGAGCGAACCGACTTCATGCGGAAAGATCGGACGTCTACAAAGAAGTTGAGAGCCTTGAGGTCTAAAATGGGCCTTACTTCCCCATTTGGTTTTGGCACGGTGAACAGGTTTGAGTAAAACCCCTTGGTTCTTTCTTTGTGCGGGACCTTCACAATTACCCCCTGCATCAGCAGATGGTGTAAAGCCAAGAGTAGGCAACTGCTTTTCTCTGGATCCGCCGGGACCCTTGAGCGTAGAAAGCGGTTCAGGGGAACCTCCCGGAACTCTATTCTGTAACCGTTCTTTACAGTGGAAATTACCCATCTGTCTTGAACCAGTTCCTCCCAGGCCTCCCCAAACAGCCGAAGCCTGCCCCCCACCCATGAGAGCGGGGGCGCCCCTTCACAAGGTAGACTTGGAGTTAGGCTTGGGTGGCTTTTGGGTCAAGGGTTTTTTCTGACCCTGTGGTCTTTTAAACTCAGACGGCTGAGGCCGTCGATACCGTTTAGGGGAAGAGGCACCAGGCCCTGGGGGATTAGGAATTTTATAAGAGCGCTGCTTCCCCTTCTTTTTAATAGGAAGCAAAGCGCTCTTTCCTCCAGAGATCTTTTGGATATATTTATCCAGATCATCGCCAAACAGGCGTTCTCCATGAAATGGAAAGGCAGCAAGTAGCCTTTTACATGGTGTCTCAGCAGACCAGTTCTTTAGCCACAATACTCGGCGCATATGAACTGATAATAACGCAAAATGAGACATCTGTTGAATTGAGTCCTTTAAAGCGTCTACCGCAAAACACAAGGCATGAGGGATCTCTGATAGTTCTTCAGCAGATTCCCCCTGGCAAGGAATGCTTTTTACTATCTTCTTAAAGCGATCCTTTAGGGATTGACAAATCCCAATAGCTGCAATAGCAGGCTGAACTGCTGCACTGGCAACTGAGAAGGAGGCCTTCAATAAGGAATCTAGCTTTTTATCAGCCGGATCCTTGAACACCTGGGCATTATCCACTGGACAGGTTAAGTTTTTATTCACAGAAGATATGGCAGCGTCCACAAAAGGTGTGCTCCATTTCTTCCTAAACTTCTCCTCCATAGGGTACAAAACAGAAAACCTTTTGGGAGGTAAGTATATCCTGTCAGGATGCTCCCAGTCCGCAAAAATCACCTGCTCCAGTAACGGATGCAAGGGAAAGGCTTGGGAGATTTGCTTACGTCGCAAAGATCCCAGAGTGGAACAAGAGGGTGCAGACTCCTGAACCGGTGGTAACTTAAACGCAATTCGTACCATCTCCATTAGAAATTGGATAAACAATTGCTGGCAATGGGAGGCTGAAATTGGCTCCTCAGAGCCAGAATCCTCCGCCGAGGAATCTTCAGCCTCTCCTACCTCCTGGTCCATGACCACCTCCTCTGGATCCTCTGCCCATTCTGGTTCCAGGTTACCTGGACCCATATGGCTATAAGAATCCTGGGGCTCTAGTGACTCACCACTTGGCCCGGGCCCGGAGGAGGGAGATCTATTACGCTTCCTTCCCCCCTGTGTTACAGAGGCAATCATGCCAGCTATCTCGCCTTCAAGACCCGCTAAGGCAGATGCCAAATCATCCTTTGTAACATATTTTTGGAAGACATTGCTTACACACGAGGAAACTAAACAGGAGTACTCCCCACAAACTATAACTAGTTTAAACCTGTCACCGCTGTGTCCAAGACCACCAGGCTCACGTGCTCACCATTCGCTCTGCCTCCTCCATGCGCACGCCAGAGCTCCCTGCTTTAAAAGCACTAGTATGAGAGCGAGCGCAGGCATCAGCGATTGGCGACCCGCCTACCGCATGGCGCATGCGCCGTCCTGATACGCACCTGTGACGTGGATAGCGGCGGCGCACGCGCACACCGGCAGCGCACTCGCACGCCGGTGGCGTGCACGCTGGTGGCGCGCACGCGGCGCGCATGCGCACTCGCACACAGAATTTTTTAAAACTGTGCGCCAAACCGGCCTCTGTAATCCTAGCACAGGTCAAGGTTACACTAGCAATTTTACAAGGGGAAATACATATATTCACATGTATATATATAAAAAAGCCCCAAAGGGAGTACTCACCATCCCAAGCAGCAGGGCCTGTCTTGCCAGGCCCAATCTTCCCCCATCACGGCGGGTAGCGCCTCTAGGGACCTTCAGGGACCGGGTCCCCCATATTGGGGTCCACACCCCTGGACCTGTAAAGCACCCTTCATGGTTTCCTTGGGCAAGATTGACCAGGAATACCAATTTTAACAAGGGTCCAGCGCCTAAAAAGGACACATTACAAGCAACACCTTGTTCTTGAGCCGAGGTTCGGGTACCATCCACTTTAGCTTAGTAAGCCATCCGAATGGATCCGATTATAAACATCCTCAGTGGGACATTTTCTTTGAAGAAACTTGAAGAGCTTCAACAGCCATGACCATCACCTTCAAGACACTGGCGAAAAAACTGAGGCACTTCCTGTGTAGGAGGGGTTATATGGGAGGAACCGTCTTACTATTGGTTGCCAGTGTCCAATCACCTAAAGGTAAGCGTATAACCCACATAGTCATTATTATGGTGCTCTGTGTCCCGTGATGTACGATAAAGAAAATTCATTTTGAGCTTCAGCCCCAAAACTTCCTGTCCGAGGTAGCCTATATTATAGGCTAGGCGTTAGCCTGAGCTGCCCCTCTGTGAGAACTGAATGATCCAGTGGTTTCTAGCCTGTCTGATTTCTTAAAACTTTTCGGAATATCTTCGAGGAACCGGGTCGTGTCTCCTCAGCGGCCAGGGCCCTTTTACGTCTCTGTCAAGAGTCTGCTTCTGTGGGACAGTACGCTCTTCATTTTCGTACTTTGACTGCTGAGCTGAGCTGGAATAATGAGGCCCTAGTTGCAACCTTTTTACATGGTCTCTTTGATAGAGTGAAGGATGAATTAGCAGGAAGATCCCTCCCTGCTGATCTGGACAGTGTCATCACCTTGTGTAACTAGATCGATATTCGCTTTCAGAAGAGGGCCCTGGAAAAAAGACGCCAGCACTCCCCGTTCTTTAGGCAGCCTGAGCTGTATGTTCCTTCTCTTCATTCCGAGGAGCACCTCCTGCCTGCTGAGGAACCTATGCAGCTGGGCCGGACCAAGTTATCGCCCGAAGAACGCGCTAGGCGCAGAACTCTGGGCCTGTGCCTCTACTGTGGTGTCAAAGGTCATTTTCGTGATATTTGTTCTCTTCGTCCAGAAAAACACTCAGGGCTAATACATCTGGAAGGTGGAGTATTGGACCCTGAAATATCACCTTCACCTTCTCGTCTTCTCCTTTCTGTGTTCCTTCCTTCGGTCTCGGCATACCTGGATTCCGGAGCCGCTGGCAATTTCATGGACTGGGGAACTGCATTTTCCATGAGACTTACCCTTTTGCCTCTCACAACGCCATTGGTGGTCTTGGCGATTGATGGCACTGTTCTTTCAGGGGGTCCTATCCGCTTCCAGACCCTCCCTGTTAAGATTTCGTAGGGACACTCCACCAGGTGTGGATATCCTTCCTTGTCTTACCTAAGGCTTCATCTCCTATCATATTAGGTCTTCCTTGGTTATGGCTCCATTCTCCACATGTTGACTGGACTGCTGGACAGATCTTGACTTGGGGTTCCTCCCGTTCCTCCTCCTGCCTACTCAAGGTTACCCCAAAAGAGAAACTTCCTGTTGCCACCATCCCAGTATCTTCTGCTCTTCCTGCTGCATATAGCGATTTCTGGAATGTCTCCTGCAATAGTCGGGCTGAGGCACTCTCTGGGTCGTGTGGCACTCTGGATGAGGAGCCCTCCTGTGAACCTGAGCCGATCATTCACTCCAGTTTGCATGGCCATTTCCCTTTGTCTGTCCCTGGACCCCCTTGGACACAAACCCAGGCTGACTCGTCCACCAGTTCCACAGTCGCTATGCCCTGCGATGCAATTCTGGTGGTCACTGCACCTGGCAATGCTGTTCAGTTGACCTCTGCACCAGTCCAGCCTATGCCCAGTGAGCTTCCTGCTTCTTGTTCAGGACCTTCTGCAGCCTGGCCTCACCCTACTGCTACTACGTTCGTTCAAACCTATTTAAGAGGGTCAATCCATCCTTTGGATAGACTGCCTCATTCGGCCAGGTGGGGTTTTCAATCTTTCTTTCAGGGCTCTCTGCATTCTGTTTGTGTTTCAGCTATCCAGCTTAACTCTTGTGACACATCACCTTCTAACCAACCTGACCTCAGGGATCCACTGATCTCTGCCCAGTCTGATGGTCCTGTGTTGAATGTCCAGCTCATCTTTAAGGGTCTGGGGGACCCTGCTCAGACTCCTGATGGTCTTCTCGTGCCCTTACCCATTCCTAAAAAGCCTTTAGTCCTCAATAAGTCCTCTCGTCCTCTCCCTACCTCGGTTCCGGTCTCTGGGGATAATCTAAAGTACGAGGTTAGTCAAGTTTTGGATTCCCGGCTCCGTAAAGGCATTCTTCAGTACCTCATACATTGGAAAGGGTTTGGTCCTGAGGAGAGGTCTTGGATAACTGCATCTGAGGTCTTTGCTCCTCGTCTGTTGAGGAAGTTCCATCTGGAGTTTCCCTTTAAGCCTGGGCACAGACGGGGGAGGGGGAGGCCTCATAAGAGGGGGGTACTGTCATGGTTATGCAGTAATGTGTGTCTGTCAGCTCACCTTTCCTTCTGTGTTCACCTTTAGAGGCCAGCCACCCTCACCTGACTGTTTAAATAATCTTCCCTCAGCATAGCTCCACCTTGGTGTCTAATTAGGAACACTATATTAACCTGGGCATTGCAAGCCAACCTTGCTGATCAACCATTGTGTGTTAGCTTTTGTGTGTACTTGCTGTGTTTCCTGCATCTGATTCCAGTTACCGACCTTGGCCTGTTCTTGACTATCCCTGTCTGCTTGTGACCCTGACCTTTGGCGTGTTATGTTTATCCTTGTCTGCTAGCCGCCCCAACATTTGGCTTATCCCTTACTTTCCTTGTTGTTCCAGCCTGCTGCCTCCTAATTCTTCTCCTGTAGTCTACCGTGAGCTGTGAGACCCTGGGGGTCGCGACCTGGAGCCAGACTGCAGCGCAGTCCATCCTCACTACTAGAGGCTCCGGGGAACCCCTGCTGGCTCTTAGACTCCGCGCCCTGGGGAATCTATGCTCTAGCTCCCAGTGGGATCTGTGTCAGTGTTCCAGTAGACCTGCTTCCTGAACCTCCCAGGGTTCAATCCGCAGCAGTCAGTCCTAGGGTCCACTACCTTAGCAGTGCACTCCTGACTTCCACGGAGTGCATCTGTCACCTAGTCTCAGGTGACCTGACACTTTATAAGTGTAGTGTAAAAAACATTTTCTTCAGTGCAGCCATGCTGGTAAAGATAAAGGAAATTGTACAGTCAAAATGTAATGTGTGTGGACAGCTTAAAAAACAAACAAAAACAATGTTCCCCGAAGTAAGTATGGATTTTGGGGGGATCCTACGTCATTTAAAAAAAAAAATTGCCATGGGGTATGGATTGGGGCGGGGGACTCCCACGCTGTTTTATTCTGAATTTTTCATTGCCGGTATTCTTTTGTTTACATTTCAGCTGTCAGCGGGGAAACCCACTGACAGTTGATGAGTCATCAGTTGTTAAGGACACGGCGTCCCTGCTCTGTAACAACCTGCTCTTGCACAGCTGCGAATTCTACAGTTCACATTGGAACTGCCCCTGAAAAACAGAATTCGGGCTGAATCACCTAAATCACACTAAAAACGGATGTAATTTGCATCCCAGCAATGTGAACCTGGCCTTCAAGTTGAAAAATAAACTTACTGACAGGATCAACGGGAAAAATAAAGTCAAATAAAGGAAAAAAGCCTAAGAAAAAAAACAACTAACGCAGCCCCACATCTAATGGGGCGTACACACGGTCGGACTTTTCTTCTACAAAAGTCCGACAGCCTGTCCGACAGACTTCCGGCTGACTTTCGGCAGACTTGCAGCAGACTTTCTAACGAACGGACTTGCCTACACACGACCACACAAAAGTCCGACGGATTCGTACGTGATGACGTACACTGGACTAAAATAAGGAAGTTCATAGCCAGTAGCCAATAGCTGCCCTAGCGTGGGTTTTTGTCCGTCGGACTAGCACACAGACGAGCGGATTTCGGGGTCCGTCGTAGTTACGACGTAAAGATTTGAAGCATGTTTCAAATCTAAAGTCCGTCGGATTTGAGGCTGAAAAAGTCTGCTGAAAGTCCGGAGAAGCCCACACACGATCGGATTACCAGCCAGCTTTAGTCCGTCGGCATCCGTTGGACTTTTGTAGACGAAAAGTCCGACCGTGTGTACGCCCCATAAGAATTAGTAAGCTGCAATATGAAAGAGATTATTTGGGGTTTATTACCAATTAAATAAGACACAGCTTTTCTATTCCTAATTCTCATGGACTGACCCAACTTCTTAATAACTGCATGATTTGGGAAAAACTGGAAGTCAGTCATTTTGTATAAAGTTGGCCTTTAAAAAAAAAGAAGCGGGACAACTGTTAACAATATACAATTGCCAGCAGAAGTAGATATCTGAACTGTGCTATCTGGGTTTTTTTTTTTTTTTTGCTTTCTTTCACAGAGTGTCTTATAAAGAAGAGATGAGCATATATTTTTCAACAATTCTTCAGTAGCAAAACTTGCCATTTGGAGGGTGTGGCAGTTCCTTGTCACTGAGTTCATATAAATAGATGACACAAAAACATTATATATTCAGTTCCCGGTGGCTAAAAAGTACCACTCAGCAGGATTCCTGCCTTTGATGCCCTATGCAGGAAAAGGGGTAGTCACCGTTCCTTTGACATGGCAAACAATCAACAAACCAAACAGTGTTTTCATGAAATCCCTTTGTCTTCTGTGAATGTTCCTTATTGAATGTTCATGTGGGGTTTTTCTTATTTCTTTATTTCCACTTGTCTATATAAATTGTTGTTGGATATATTTTCTATTTTTTTATGGAAATCAAATATTTCCTTAATTTTTTTTTATATTCAGAGAAAAACAAACATTAAAATGTACTTAAACTGATATTAAAGGCTTTTGTGGCAAAAATAAGAAGGATGTTATACTTTTCTGCTCTGTGTAACAATATTGCACAGAGCGATTCCTTAAAATGATACCAAGCACACCCTATTTCATTTACATTGTCCCTTCTAGGAGGTGTGTCTAAAATGTTTGAATTATATGGTATCAGAAAACAAACAAAACATGCATTACCTTCAAAATAATCTCCATCCTTCACAAACACACTTTTGGTAATGTTCATAAAGCTTTTGGAAACTGTCAGCAAAGGCTTTTTTAGGAATCGATCACAGAACCAATGTCTTACATTCTTGGATTGTCGTCACATCTGCAAAATGTGCGCCTTTCATTATGCTCTTCAGGTGGGGCAACAGAAAGAAATCCGCAGGTACCAGATCAGTAGGGCTGATCCTGGGCGGGTGTACAGGGTGCACCGCGCTCAGGTGCTGCGAGCTGAGGCAGAGGGGCACTGAAGCTCAAGTGCCAGAGTCCTCCACTCCCCACGCCTCTCCTTGTGTACGTCACACACAGCAGGGATCTCCCGCCATGTCACAGAGCTTGGGTCTGAAATGTTCGGCGGCACACTGTAACAAAGAAAGGCCTCCTAGACCAGCTCCTGCGATAGAGGGCACACTGATCCAATGCCGGGAAATTGAATCAGTGTGATGTGTGTCATAGGAACCGGTCTAGGCTGCCCGGGCAATTCAAATCCAAGCTCTGTGACACAGCGGGAGATCGCCGCTCTGTGTGATCCAAGCACTGGTAAGCTGCATTTGATGGGCACTGATAAGGCTGCATTTGGTGGGCACTTGTAAGCTGCATTTGATGGGCACTGGTAAACTGCATTTGATGGGCACTGGTAAGCTGCATTTGATGGGCACTGATAAGGCTGCATTTGGCACTGATAAGCTACATTTGATGGGCACTAATAAGCTGCATTTGGTGGGCACTGATAAGCTGCATTTGGTGGGCACTGATAAGCTGCATTTGATGGGCATTGAAAAGACTGCATTTGTTGGGCACTGATAAGGGTGCATTTGGTGGGCATTGATAAGGGTGCATTTGGTGGGCACCGATAAGCAGCATTTGATGGGCATTGATAAGGCTGCATTTGGTCGGCACTGGTAAGCTTCTATTTGGTGGTCACTGATAAGCTGCATTTGATGGATACTGGTAGGCTGCGTTTAATGGGTACTGATAAGGCTGTATTTGGGGGGCACTGATAAGGCTGCATTTGGTGGGCACTGGTAAGCTGCATTTGATGGGCACTGGTAAGCTGCATTTGATGGGCACTGATAAGGCTGCATTTGGTGGGCACTGGTAAGCTGCATTTGATGGGCACTGATAAGGCTGCATTTTGGGGCACTGATAAGCTGCATTTGATGGGTACTGATAAGGCTGCATTTGATGGGCGCTGATAAAGCTGCATTTGGTGGGCACTGGTAAGCTGCATTTGGTGGGCGCTTATAAGCTATATTTGATGGACACTGGTAGGCTGCATTTGATGGGCACTGATAAGGCTGCATTTTGGGGCACTGATAAGCTGCATTTGAAGGGTACTGATAAGGCTGCATTTTTGTGGACACTGATAAGGGTGCATTTGATGGGCACTGATAAGCTGCATTTGATTGGCACTGATAAGGTTGCATTTGGTGGGCACTGGTAAGCTGCATTTGGTGGGCACTAATAAGCTGCATTTGATGGACACTGGTAGGCTGCGTTTGATGGGCACTGATAAGGCTGCATTTTGGGGCACTGATAAGCTGCATTTGATGGGTACTGATAAGGCTGCATTTGATGGGCGCTGATAAAGCTGCATTTGGTGGGCACTGGTAAGCTGCATTTGGTGGGCGCTTATAAGCTATATTTGATGGACACTGGTAGGCTGCATTTGATGGGCACTGATAAGGCTGCATTTTGGGGCACTGATAAGCTGCATTTGAAGGGTACTGATAAGGCTGCATTTTTGTGGACACTGATAAGGGTGCATTTGATGGGCACTGATAAGCTGCATTTGATTGGCACTGATAAGGTTGCATTTGGTGGGCACTGGTAAGCTGCATTTGGTGGGCACTAATAAGCTGCATTTGATGGACACTGGTAGGCTGCGTTTGATGGGCACTGATAAGGCTGCATTTGGGGGAAACTGATACGGCTGCATTTGATGGGCACTGATAAGGCTGCATTTGGTGGGCACTGGTAAGGCTGCATTTGGTGGGCACTGGCAAGGCTGCATTTGGTGGGCACTGGCAAGGCTGCAATTGGTGGGCACTGGCAAGGCTGCAATTGGTAGGCACTGGCAAGGCTGCATTTGGTGGACACTGGTAAGGCTGCATTTTGTAGGCGCTGATAAGGCTGCATTTGGTGGGCACTGATAAGGGTGCATTTGGTGGGCACTGATAAGCTGCATTTGATTGGCACTGATAAGGCTGCATTTGATGGGAACTGGTAAGGTGCATCTGGTGGGCACTGATAAGCTGAATTTGGTGGGCACTGATAAGCTGAATTTGATGGAAATTGGTAGGCTGCGTTTGATGGGCACTGATAAGGCTGCATTTGGGGGACACTGATAAGGCTGCATTTGGTAGATACTGGTAAGGCTGCATTTTGTGGGCACTGATAAGCCTGCATTTGGTGGGCACTGATAAGCTGCATTTGGTGGGCATTGATAAGGCTGCATTTGATGGGCACCGGTAGGCTATATTTGATGGGCACTGATAAGGCTGTATTTGGGGGGCACTGATAAGCGGCATTTAATGGACACCGGTAGGCTGCATTTGATGGGCACTGATAAGGCTGCATTTGGGGGGCACTGATAAGCTGCATTTGATGTGCGCTGATAAAGCTGCAGTTGGTGGGCACTGATAAGCTGCATTTGATGGACACTGGTAGGCTATGTTTGATGGGCACTGATAAGGCTGCATTTGGGGGACACTGATAAGGCTGCATTTGATGGGCACTGATAAGGCTGCATTTGGTGGGCACTGGTAAGGCTGCATTTGGTAGACACTGGTAAGGCTGCAGTTTGTGGGCGCTGATAGGGCTGCATTTGGTGGGCACCGGTAAGCTGCATTTGGTGGGCACTGATAAGTTCCATTTGGTGGGCACTAATAAGCAGTGGCGTCACTAGGGTTGGTGTCACCTGGTGCCGAAAAAATTGGTGTCACCCCCCTCCTCCACCAACTACCTCAGTACAAACCCCCCTCCACTAACTACAGACCCCACTCCATCAATATAGCCCCCCTCCCTCAGTACAGACCCCCTTCCATCAATATAGACCCCCCCACTAAGTACAGACTCCCCTCCCTCAGTACAGACCCCCCTCCATCAGTACAGACCCCCGCTCAGTGCAGACCTCCTTTCCTCAGTATAGACCCCCACTATGTACTGACCCCCTCCCTCAGTACAGACTCCCCTCCCTTATTGCAGACCCCCCATCAGTACAGACACCCTCCCTCAGTGCAGAGTCTGCAGACCCCCCTCCATCAGTATCAACCTCCCACCTCAGTGCAGACCCCCCATCAGTACAAAAAACCCCCCTCAGTGCTGACCCCCATCAGTATGGAATCCCCCTCTCAGTGCAGACCCCCCCCATCAGTATAGAATCCCCCCTCAGTGCAGACCCCCATCAGTATAAAATCCCCCCTCAGTGCCAACCCCCATTAGTATAGAATCCCCCTCAGTACAGAGCCCCCATTCGTATAAAATCCCCCCTCAGTGCAGACCCCCCATTAGTATAGAATCCTCCCTTAGTGCAGACCCCCCATTAGTATAGAATCCCCACTCAGTGCAGACCCCCCATTAGTATAGAATCCCCCCTCAGTGCAGACCCCCATCAGTATAAAACCCCCCTCAGTGCCAACCCCCATTAGTATAGAATCCCCCCTCAGTGCAGAGCCCCATGAGTATAGAATCCCCCCTCAGTGCAGAGCCCCCATGAGTATAGAATCCCCCCTCAGTGCAGACCCCCATTAGTATAGAACCCCCCTCAGTGCAGAGCCCCCATGAGTATAGAATCTCCCCTCAGTGCAGACCCCCCATTAGTATAGAACCCCCCTCAGTGCAGAGCCCCCATTAGTATAGAATCCCCCCTCAGTGCAAACCCCCCATTAGTATAGAATCCCCCCTCAGTGCAGACCCCCCCATTAGTATAGAATCCCCCCTCAGTGCAGACCCCCCATTAGTATAGAATCCCCCCTCAGTGCAGAGCCCCCATTAGTATAGAATCCCCCTCAGTGCAAACCCCCCATTAGTATAGAATACCCCCTCAGTGCAGACCCCCCCATTAGTATAGAATCCCCCCTCAGTGCAGACCGCCCCATTAGTATAGAATCCCCCCTCAGTGCAGACCTCCCCATTAGTATAGTATCCCCCCTCAGTGCAGACCCCCATTAGTATAGAATCCCCCCTCAGTGCAGACCCACCATTAGTATAGAATCCCCCCGCAGTGCAGACCCCCCATTAGTATAGAATCCCCCCTCAGTGCAGACCCCCCATTAGTTTAGAATCCCCCCTCAGTGCAGACCCCCCATTAGTATAGACACCCCCTGCACATGTCCACCCACATATACTTAAAGTTTACAGACCTCAGAACAGCGCGGATGATACACAGAGCCGTGTGTGTCCCTCGGGCTCCTCCTCCTCTTGTGTGGATGTAAACAGAGAGGAAGGGGAGGCGGCTTGAGTCTGCTGCGCTGATGGACACAGCGCAAGACCTGAGGCGCAGATCAGGGCAGCGGGCAGTGTTAGAGGTGCGTGCCGCTACCTACAGGTGTCACCCTTCTGGCAGGTGTCACCCGGGTGCGGCCCGCACCCCCCGCACCCACCTAACAATGCCACTGCTGATAAGGCTGCATTTGGTGGGCACTGGTAAGGCTGCATTTGGTAGACACTGGTAAGGCTGCAGTTTGTGGGTGCTGATAAGGCTGCATTTGGTGGGCACTGGTAAGCTGCATTTGGTGGGCACTGATAAGCTGCATTTGGTGGGCACTGGTAGGCTGCGTTTGATGGGCACTGATAAGGCTGCATTTGGGGGACACTGATAAGGCTGCATTTGGTGGGCACTGATAAGGCTGCATTTGGTGGGCACTGGTAAGGCTGCATTTGGTGGGAACTGGCAAAGCTTCATTTGGTAGACACTGGTAAGGCTGCATTTTGTGGGCACTGATAAGCCTGCATTTTGTGGGCACTGATAAGCCTGCATTTTGTGGGCACTGATAAGCTGCATTTGGTGGTCATTGATAAGGCTGCATTTGATGGGCACCGGTAGGCTGCATTTGATGGGCACTGATAAGGCTGTATTTTGGGGGCACTGATAAGCTGCATTTGATGGACACTTGTAGGCTGCATTTGATGGGCACTGATAAGTCTGCATTGGGGGGAACTGATAAGCTGCATTTAATGGGCGCTGATAAAGCTGCATTTGGTGGGCATTGATAAGGCTGCATTTGGTGGACACTGGTAGGCTGCGTTTGATGGGCACTGATAAGGCTGCATTTGGGGGACACTGATAAGGCTGCATTTGTTGGGCACTGATAAGGCTGCATTTGGTGGGCACTGGCAAGGCTGCATTTGGTAGACAGTGGTAAGGCTGCAGTTTGTGGGCGCTGATAAGGCTGCATTTGGTGGGCACTGGTAAGCTGCGTTTGATGGGCACTGATAAGGCTGCATTTGATGGGCACTGATAAGGCTGCATTTGATGGGCACTGATAAGGCTGCATTTGATGGGCACTGGTAAAGCTGCATTTGGTGGGCACTGCCAAGGCTTCATTTGGTAGACACTGGTAGGGCTGCATTTTGTGGGCACTGATAAGGCTGCATTTGGTGGGCACTGATAAGCTGCATTTGGTGGGCATTCATAAGGCTGCACTTGATGGGCACTGGTAGGCTGCATGTGATGGGTACTGATAAGGCTGCATTTGATGGACACCGGTAGGCTGCGTTTGATGGGCACTGATAAGGCTGTATTTGGGGTCACTGATAAGCTGCATTTGATGGGCGCTGATAAAGATGCATTTGGTGGGCACTGATAAGGGTGCATTTGGTGGGTACTGTCAAGGCTGCATTTGGTAGACACTGATAAGGCTGCATTTTGTGGGCGCTGATAAGGCTGTATTTGGTGGGCACTGGTAAGCTGCATTTGGTGGGCATTGGTAAGCTGCATTTGATGGACACTGGTAGGCTGCGTTTGATGGGAACTGATAAGGCTGCATTTTGGGGGCACTGATAAGCTGCATTTGATGGTTACTGATAAGGCTGCATTTGGTGGGCACTGATAAGGGTGCATTTGGTGGGCACTGATAAGGGTGCATTTGGTGGGCACTGAAAAGCTGCATTTGATTGGCACTGATAAGGCTGCATTTGGTGGGCACCGGTAAGCTGCATTTGGTGGGCACTGAAAGCTGCATTTGATGGACACTGGTAGGCTGCATTTGATGGGCACTGATAAGGCTGCATTTGAGGGACACTGTAAGGCTGCATTTGGTGGGCACTGATAAGGCTGCATTTGGTGGGCACTGGTAAGGCTGCATTTGGTGGGCACTGGCAAGGCTGCATTTGGTAGACACTGGTAAGGCTGCAGTTTGTGGGCGCTGATAAGGCTGCATTTGGTGGGCACTGGTAAGCTGCATTTGATGGACACTGGTAGGCTGCGTTTGATGGGCACTGATAAGGCTGCATTTTGGGGGCACTGATAAGCTGCATTTGATGGTTACTGATAAGGCTGCATTTGGTGGGCACTGATAAGGGTGCATTTGGTGGGCACTGATAAGGGTGCATTTGGTGGGCACTGAAAAGCTGCATTTGATTGGCACTGATAAGGCTGCATTTGGTGGGCACTGATAAGCTGCATTTATGGACACTGGTAGGCTGCATTTGGGGGACACTAATAAGTCTGCATTTGATGGGCACTGATAAGGTTGCATTTGGTGGGCACTGGCAAGGCTGCATTTGGTAGACACTGGTAAGGCTGCAGTTTGTGGGTGCTGATAAAGCTGCATTTGGTGGGCACTGGTAAGCTGCATTTGGTGGGCACTGATAAGCTGCATTTGATGGACACTGGTAGGCTGCGTTTGATGGGCATTGATAAGGCTGCATTTGGGGGACACTGATAAGGCTGCATTTGATTGGCACTGATAAGGCTGCATTTGGTGGACACTGGTAAGGCTGCATTTGGTGGGCACTGGCAAGGCTGCATTTGGTAGACACTGGTAAGGCTGCCTTTTGTGGGCACTGATAAGGCTGCATTTGGTGGGCACTGATAAGCTGCATTTGGTGGGCACCAGTAGGCTGCATATGATGGGAACCGATAAGGCTGCATTTGGTGGGAACTGGTAGGCTGCATTTGATGGGCACTGATGAGGTTGCATTTGATGGGCACTGCTGGGCTGCATTTGATGGGCACTGATAAAGCTGCATTTGATGGGCACTGGTAGGCTGCATTTTATTGGCACGGATAAGCTGCATTTGATGGGCACTGGTAGGCTGCATTTGATGGGCACTGATGAGGCTGCATTTAATGGGCACTTGTAGGCTACATTTGATGGGCACTGGTAGGCTGCATTTGGTGGGCACTGATAAGCTGTATTTGGTGGGCATTGATAAGGCTGTATTTAATGGGCACCGGTAGGCTACATTTGATGGGAACTGATAAGGCTGCATTTGGTGGGCACTGATAAGCTGCATTTGATGGGCACTAATAAGCTGCATTTGGTGGGCATTGATAAGCTGTATTTGGTGGGCATTGATAAGGCTGTATTTAATGGGCACCAGTAGGCTACATTTGATGGGAACTGATAAGGCCGCATTTGGTGGGCACTGGTAGGCTGCATTTGATGATGGGCACTAATTTGATGATAGGCACTAATGGGGCTGCATTTGATGGGAACTGATAAGGCTGCATTTGGTGGGCAATGGTAGGCTGCATTTGATGGGCACTGGTAGGCTGCATTTGATGATGGGCACTGATGAGGCTGCATTTGGTCAACACTGGTAGGCTGCATTTGATGGGCACTGATGAGGCTGCATTAATCTCTTGTATCGTATCGGCAGTCTCTGACCATCTCTTGTATCATGTCTGCAGTCTCTGACTATGTCCTGTATCGTGTCCTCAGTCTCTGACCATCTCCTGTAGTATGTCTGCAGTCTCTGACTATCTCCTGTAGTATGTCTGCAGTATGTCTTTGGGCTCTTTCTAACAGACTCTCTAACAGAGGCCTTTTCTGTGTCCAATAGAGAGACCTCCCTCCAGGTCCCATTAGAGTACTCTGCTTCTCTTCCTGAATTTTCTTTATTGTTAAGAGATCGTGGGAGGATCCCAGGGTAATGAAGACTCCTTAGGGGAGCATCTCTGTGTTAGAGTTGTTGGCATAGAAACATTTGTAAAGGGAAAGGGTTTGTAAGATGACCATTCCCATGTGGGGGGCGCCAGAAATATTTCTGCACCCAGGAGTCTGTGACCCTAGGATTGGCCCTGCAGATCATGGGAGTACTGTGGATGATCGAGAAGAGGTACGCTGCTTGCTGTGGGGGCACTCAACAGGAGGGAGGGGCCAGGGAAGAAGGGACCCGAGAAGAGGAGTATCTGGGCTAATATGTGCAAATCCACTGCACAGAGCAAGTAAGTATAACATGTTTATTATTTTTATAGAAAAAAAGAGACTTTACAATCACTTTAATCCCATTGAGAACTTGTGGTCAATCCTCAAGAGAAGAGTGAACAAAAAACTCCCCACAAATTCTGACAAACTCCAAGCACTGATTATGCAAGAGTGGGCTGCAATCAGTCAGGATATGGCCCAGAAGTTGATTGACAACATGCCAGGGAGAATTGCAGAGGTCTTGAAAAAGAAGGGTCAACATGCAAATATTGACTTTGCATAAACTTAATGTAATTGTCAATATGACACTTATGGAATGCTTCTAATTATACTTCAGTATACCATAGTAACATCTGACAAAAAGATCTAAAAACACTGAAGCAGCAGACTTTGTAAAAATTAATAATTTGTGTCATTCTCAAAACTTTTGGCCACGGCTGTATGTAAACATATAGAAAACAAACAGCTGGCCCTAGGAAAAATAGGTACAATTGCGGATGATGGGCAGTCGGTGGGTGGCAAAATGGGCAGCTGAGCCCCCGTTTTACCACATCCCAGAAGCCTACCCAAACTGTACATTAACAGTCTTACGGGGCTGTTCACATGCCGCAGCCACAGTGCTTTGCAAAGTGGCAGTTTTAACTTGGGGCGCAGAATTTGAAAAGAAGCACTGCTTGTTACACTTGCTAACTGAGTTCAATAGGGCTGCACCGCAAGTGCATGCAATACACGGGATAGAAGAGCGGTAAAGCAGCAATATAGGGTTAAACCAGATAGTGAGGAGGCAACATAACACATCCGAAAAGTCCTCCGAAAAGCACAGGTACACGGCTCCTACAGTTTTCAGTGTACAGGCACGTTTCCAGCATACACAGGAACACAGCAGGGTAACAGAATGGTGGAAAAGCACCAGGATGTCTCCTAGGCAAATGTTTCTCAACTCCAGTCCTCAAGTCAGGTCATGTTTTCAGGATTTGCCTCAGATGAAATGGCTGTGGTAATTACTAAGGCAGTGAAACCGATCAAATCACCTGTGTAAAATAATGGAAAGTCTGAAAACATGTCCTGTTGGGGATACTTGAGGACTGGAGTTGAGAAACGTTGTCCTAGGCAACGCTCTCCCAGCAGAACCGAGCTTTCCTGCTGTACCGATCCGCTCCTTGGGCTCTCTCATTCCAGTTCTTGCAGCTCTCCACATGGACGTCCTCACTGGAGCTGGCAGGCTCAGAGAAGCATGCTGACATTGGAAGCATCGAGGGCTAAATATTGATAGCCAAAGGGCTGGATGTGACTCTGGGGCGGCGGGGCCACAATTTGTCCAGGTCTGCTCTAATGTGTCCCTTCTCCATATCCAGCAAGCTAAACAAAAATGACAAATGCCCCATTTTATAACTAGCTTTTAGAGAAAGGTGCACAAGGGCTTTACAAGTACCAAACAAAACAAAATATATTTCCCAGCACATTTACCAGCTCACAAGCAAACAAATAAAAATAAATAATTTCACTGCCTGATTTGCAATAAAAACAAAGTTTTGTTTTATGTGTCTAGGATATGTCATGTGTCTAGGCTGCAAAAAAAGTCTCACACCTGGTATCCCCATACTCAGGTGGAGTAGTGAATTGTGTTTTGGGGTCACAATCATTGGCTGGTATTTGCTCTAATTAGGCACTGGTAGTAGGCTGGTACTGATACTAATAAGGCATTGGTAATAAACTGGCACTAGTACACACTGGTACTGCTTGTAATCAGGCACTGGTAATACGCCAGTACTGGTACAAATCAGGCTTTGCTAATAGGCTAATACTAGTACTCACTGGACCCTGGTCCCGGTTGAAATTAGGCTCTGGTACTGGCAGTAATCAGACACTGATATTAGGCTGGTACTGGCAGTAATCAGACACTGATATTAGGCTGGTACTGGCAGTAATCAGACACTGATATTAGGCTGGTACTGGCAGTAATCAGACACTGATATTAGGCTGGTACTGGAAGTAATCAGGCAGTGATATTAGGCTGGTACTAGGCAGTATTCGATCAGGCACTGGGAGTAGGTTGGTACCGGCTGTAATCAGGCACTGTTATCCACTGCTAATGGCTGTATTCAGGTAGTAGTATTAGGCTGGTACTGGCTGTAATCAGTTATTAGGTCGGTACAAGCTATATTCAGGTACTGGTACTTAATAGTACTGACTGTAATCAAGCGCTGGTATTAGGCAGTGTGATATGGGGGTGTTTAGCTCTCATTGTAGAAGTGTTTGTACAGTGAGTCCATGGCAGGCAGGAACCAAGTTAAGGGCCTGGTAGCCCGCTTTTATTAAAAAAGAAACAAAGTCTTTATAACGTAGAGTTTCCCATGCAGGGGGTTTCAGCTTCACACAAAACGAAAAAGGCCAAGCCACCTGGCTCTTAAGGTCACTCAGCTTTAATTGCAGTACCACGCTGCACAGGACCACTCTTATGCCGTGTATACATGAGCAGAATGTCTGACAGAAAAAGTCTGACGGGAGCTTTTCATCGTATATTCAGATCGTGTGTATGCCCCATCGGATTTTTTATGTTGAAAATTCTGACGGACCTAGAACATGTTCTAAAATTTTCCAACGGAACCAATTCCTATCAGGAAAACCGATCATCTGTATGCTGTTCCGACGTACCAAAAACAACGCATGCTCTGAAGCAAGTACGAGAAGCTATTGGCTACTGCCTATTTAACTTCCGTTTTCTAGTCCCGTTGTACGTGTTGTACGTCACCGCGTTCTGGATGGTCGGAATTTGGTGTGACTGTGTGTATGCAAGACAGCTTGAGCGGAATTCCGTCGGAACTCCGTCAGAAAAACCTTCAGAGTTTATTCCGACGGGAAAACCGGTCATGTGTACAGGGCATTAGCCTCTAGGTAGAGGTTCTCCTGATACCCTAGGTGCTCTCACTTCTCCGAGACTCACAGAATCCTCTGCTCCTCTGGATTCTCTCCCAGTTGCCTCAGCTCTAGTCTCCCAGACTCTCTCTGCTGGCCCAATTATTTTGGCCCATTGGCCTGGAACCTCTCTCACATGGAGTGCTGTCTCGAGTAGATTGCCTTGGTCTCTGGACCTCTTTTCTGGATGCAGCAACAACATCTGCAACAACTCCACCTGCCCTGAGCTATGCTCAGATCTGCCTTATAATGACCCTGCACACCTGAGCACTTACATAGGCTGCAGAAGTCATGCAAAGCCTGGACATCAGATTGAAGGTTCCGTCCCACCCAATACTCTCTGGAATCTTCAAACTCCAGGCCCCAATCCAGAACTACCAAATCCAGAGAAAGCATAGAACAACATTTTCTCCATTCACAATCAACCTGCCAGAGCTTCCCAAACTGCAGCTTTGAGAATCTGGTGGCACTTTTATGCCCATTTACATAGTGGCAGGGTCTCACACTGTCACAGCATGTACTGGCTATAATCAGGCACTGGGCACACAGTGAGCTGTACACAAACAGACACTGCAAACAGAATGGTACTTGCTGTGATTAATCACTGTCAGTGGGCTGGTAAAGGTGTGGCACACACAATTCCCTCTCACTTTCCTCTCAGAACTAATCAGTGTGTGTGTGTGAGCTGGGTGCCAACCACAACCATTGTTTACATTTGTAATGTGCTGTGACTGGCCACAGGGATTATGTGGTACAGAGCCACCATGACTGTCTCTGTACCTTTTCCCTGTAATTTGTTGTGTCCAATCAAAGTGCAACCACAGGACAGTGCATGCGCTCTAAGTTTCAGGAGGATGTAATGATACATTGAGATTGAAATAGAAAATTAAGCACTTGCCGAACGGCCGTCGTCATTATACTGTGGCAGGTTAACACAGCTGCGCGAATCGTTGTAGGTGTACGTCGGCCGCTTTAAGAGCGATAGTGGTTAGATAGATTATTTGTTTTTTTACTAGTAATGGCGGTGATCTGTGATTTTTAGCGGGACTGCAAAATTGTGGTGGCCAGATCGGACGCTTTTGATCTGTCCACCACAATTTTGCAGTCCCGCTAAAAATCACAGATCACCGCCATTATAGTAAAAAACAAATAAATAATAAAAATGCCATAAATCTATCCCCTATTTTGTTGACACTATAACTTTTGCGCAAACCAATCAATATATACTTATTGCGATTTTTTACCAAAAATATGTAGAAGAAAACATATTGGCCTAAACTGATGAAGAAATTAGTTTTTTTCCATTTTTTGGGGGGGATAATAATTATAGCAAAAAGTAAAAAACTTTTTTCTCAAAACTACCTCTCTTTTTTTTGTTTAGAGCGCAAAAAATGAAAACCGCAGAGGAGATCAAATACCACCAATAGAAAGCTCTATTTATGGGAAAAAAGGACATAAATTTAGTTTTGGTACAACGTCGCTTGACTGCGCAGTTGTTAGTTAAATTGACGCAGTGCCGTATCGTAAAAAATGGCCTGGTCATTAAGGGGCAAATTCTTCCGGTCGTTAAGTGGTTAAAGCCCAACTCAGACCAAACTTTATTACATTTTAGAGGACCTGCCATGTTTTTATTACAGTGTGGGTTCTTATTGGGGAGGTTTCATGTCAAGATAGGAAGTGATAAGAAGTCTCTACCATGGGGACAGACAAAGTTAAATTTTTAGTAGGGTGGGAAGAGTTTGAATCTCTAGCAATATTTTTAATGCTGTCTGTACGCTCCTGTTCTGGTAACAAACGACTTCCCTCATTTCTTGTGCAAAAATTGTGCAAAAACTCCCGCGCTACCCACCCTCTTTAACTAATTATATTTATTACCATGTGTTGCCACACGCATATAGACAAAATAGTCCACAACAATGCTGCAACGCAAAAAATAAATAAATAAATAAAACCTATTATAATAATCAAAATGTGTGCTTTCACATATACATATATCTCTGGTGTACCATCCAATAAATAAAGTAATAAAATAAAATAAATGTTCATGCATTTGTGTTCAATGTTGCTCTCTTCTCCCAATAAATTGTGCCCACAAATCTAGTGCTGCACATACACTTCAATGGTACACCCATGCTCCACCTCCATGCTTACACTGCCCCTACCTTCAATATATGACCCAAAAACCTCAGGTCATATAGCGCTTGAGTATATACGTGGTTAGAATTACAATAATATGTTCTCACTTTTTTTCTTTGGACACCTTTCCCTTTAAGAGGACAGGGTCCTGCTACTAGTTGTTCATACACTGTATCTCACAATATCAGCAAAAAAGAGCAAAGAGAAATTGCCATAGTGTAGTAAATTTACAAACTCCCAAATTTTATTACAATTGCATTTACAGAATCGAAAACATAAAGTCGCATTTTACAGAATAGTGCACAAAACCGAACCCCTACTTCCAGTTTCAGCTCGTGACATCACCTGGCGTTCTCCAGTTTTTATATGTAAATGTGCCATGGTACCATTTTTGGGTGACGCCTTATACAGTTTAGGCACACTCATTTTGGTGTTCCCCAAATACTGTTCTGACATTTTTGTTCTTCACAAAGTGTGAATTACTGTGCAATTTTCTATATGAGAAGCTAACGATACATATACAGAAATACATTTTTACATTTATCCAGTTATTATTAAAGGTGCAAAATATCAAAGAAAAGCTTTTTGTTGAAGAATGGTTGCCTCTGAGAACAGCGCACCAGCTCTACCACACAGATGCCACAGATACGACATAAGGCTATCTTTTTAAAACTCTTGCTTATTTATGAAAGGGGGGACTCGGCATCATAGATTTCCCAATTTCTGTTTCTCTGCTGCAATAACTTAAATCGGAGTTCCACCCCAAAGTGGAACTTCCGCTTATCTGACCTTCCCCCCATTCGGTGCCACATTTGGCACCTTTCCCCACTTCTGTCGGACCTCACCTCACAAGTTGGGCCCCCTCCTCCTCCCCCTACTGCCGGGCCAGTAACAGATCGCAGAGCTTTTCGTGCATGCGCAGTAGGGACCTGGCCGTGAAGCCGCCTTCATTGCTGGGTTCCCAATGGCGACGGCAGCACCCGACAGCTGATGGAAACATCAGCTGGGGTGCCGACATCGCTGGATTGCAAGACAGGTAAGTGTCCTAATATTAAAAGTCAGCAGCTACAGTATGTGTAGTTGCTGACTTTAAATTTTTGGAGGGGGGGGACCGAACCACCACTATAATCAGTTTAATAGGTGGGCTGTAATAACAGCTTTCACCTGCCATGGCTCTGAAGATGAGACCCAAGACTGAACCAGGAGGGAGGAGGGGGTCCCCAGCAAGGGTTTACATTTGTCTAGGATTGTATTCTTGTGAAGCGAAAGACAAAATGAAAATGCATTCCCTAATATGTGTGTGCATGTATTTATGCATGTGAGATAGGGACCTTAGATTGTAAGCTCCTTGTGGGCAGGGCCTGATGTGAATGTACAATATGTATAGCGCTGTGTAAATTGTTGCCACTAAACAAGTACCCATAATAAGCCTGTAGGCAGGTTGAACTGTGTTTGGCTCGAGAAAGTTAATGGTTGGCCCAGGCCAGGGCTAGGGGAAGGGGTTAACCTTTGATATAAAAAAAAGTGGGAAGGCTAAGGTCAAGGGTCCTCCTTGGCCAGATTTTCCTAGCAAACTGGGTTTGGACTGTACGTGAAATTGGGACTGAATACATCCGAACGTTCAGAAACATCCAAACCATAAACAATGCCATAACGGACTCTCCCCTCACAGAAGTATGCCTGGGCAGCCACACAACTATAGTTGAGGCGAAATAATTAAATTTTAGTCTCATCTAACCATAACGCCTTTTTCCATGTGGCCTCAGAATCTTCAAGGTGCGTTTAACCACTTCCGGACCGCCGCACGCCGATGTACGTCCAAACTTTGAAGGGAGATATCCTTGTTATGGTAGCAGCTAGCTGCCATAACCCCAGTATCCCCGTTTTCATGCGGTGGTCCGCTTTCTGATAAAAGTGGTCCCTGCAGCGGACTCACCACGAGATCACTTTTATCGGTGGCGGGCGAGGGCCCCCCCCGCCACGATCCGGTGCCCTCCGCCGCTACCGATGGCTCCAGTAAGTGATCGTGTCCGTCTCCCTCCTGTTGCTGGAGACAAGTGAGGCTAAGATGGCGCCCACTCGTCTCCATGACACTGCTGGGCAGAAGTGACGTCAAAACGTCACTTCCGCCCACACCTCTTAAAGGCATATTTTTTTAATGTCATTTTTTTAAATGACTTTTTTTTTTTTTTTTTTTAATTGCATTTTAGTGTAAATATGAGATCTGAGGTCTTTTTGACCCCAGAACTCATATTTAAGAGGTCCTGTCATGCTTTTTTCTATTACAAGGGATGTTTACATTCCTTGTAATAGGAATAAAAGTGACATAATTTTTTTTTTTAAACAGTGTAAAAATAAATAAAATAATGTAAAATAAATAATACAAATAAAAAAAAAATTAAAAAAACCCCCGTCCCGACGAGCTTGCGTGCAGAAGCGAACGCATATGCGAGTAGCGCCCGCATATGAAAACAGTGGTCAAACCACACATGTGAGGTATTGCCACGACTGGTAGAGTGAGAGCAATAATTCTAGCCCTAGACCTCCTCTGTAACGAAAAACATGCAACCAGTAGAATTTTTTAAACGTCGCCTATGGAGATTTTTGAGGGTAAAAGTTTGACGCCATTCCACGAGCAGGTGCAATTTTGAAGTGTGACATGTTGGGTATCAATTTACTTGGCATAACATTATATTTCACAATATAAAAAAAATTGGGCTAACTTTACTGTTGTCTTATTTTTTTATTCAAAAAAGTGAATTTTTTCCCAAAAAAGTGTGCTTAGAAGACCGCTGCGCAAATACGGTGCAAAAAAAAATTATTGCAATGACCGCCATTCTATTCTCTAGGGTGTTAGAAAAAAAACATATATAATGTTTGGGGGTTCTAAGTAATTTTCTAGCAAAAAAAACCTGTTTTAAACATGTAAACACCTAAAATCCAAAACGAGGCTGGTCCTTAAGTGGTTAAGGTGGTCAGATGAGACTAAAATTTAATTATTTGGCCTCAACACCAAACGATATGCCCGGTGGAAATCCAATACAGCTCACCACCAAAATAACATGATTTCTACAGTAAAGCATGGAGGTGGTAATATCCTGTTATGGAGTTGTTTCTTTGCATAAGTGACTAGAGCACTTGTCAGGATAGGAGGAAAAATGGATGGGGCAAAATACCATCACATTCTTGAGGAAAATCTGTTGCCCTCTGCCAGAAAGTCGTCAATGGGAAGAAGGTTCACCTTCCAACATGACAATGACCCAAATCACACAGCAAAAATGACCACGCAGTGGTTGAAGGAGAAAAAGGTGAATGTCCTCGCATGGCCTAGTCAGAGTCCAGACTTAAACCACATTAAAAATCTGTGGAATGACTTGAAGACTGCAGTCCACAAACGGTCACCATCAAATTGAACTGAACTTGAGCAGTTCTGTAAAGAAGTGTGGGCAAATATTGCAAAGTCTAGATGTGCCAAATTGGTAGAGACATATCCCAACAAACTAAAGGCTGTCATTAAAGCAAAATGAGGTCCAACATAAGGGGGGGGGGGGGGGGGATCCTTTTTCCAACTCAGTGTTTCTGTTTTTGAATTTTTAAAAACATTTTTATGACATGTTGGTGTTAGATCTTTCACTTGGATGTTATAAGTTGCACTAGTAAATACAGCTGGATAAAACAAAAAAAGTGTCTGTCTTCATTTCAGGCTGCAAAGCAACAAAATGTGATTATTTTAAAGGGGGTGATTCTTTTCTATACCCACAGTATATATACACTACTTTCCATTGTAGCAAAGTGTAATTTATTCAGTGTTGTCACATGAAAAGATCTAATAAAATATTTACAAAAATGTGAGGGGTGTACTCACTTTTGTGAGATACTGTATATATAGATATAGTCTATATGAAAAAATGAACAGGGAAAATTGCTCATTTTAAGGTCAGCACAAAACACACTCCTTTTGATTGGTATTAAAAGGTTTATTGTCCAGCTGTGGAAAGGGTTCTTAAGTGTACAAGCTGGTCATAATGTGTAATAGACTGTCACTGAAACAGTATGTAGCAGATACAACAAAGTTTTTCAAAAAGAGATTACTCAATTCCTAGGAAAAGAAAATATAAAGAGCCATTTGATTTTTTTAAATACATAGTACTTTTTTTAATGCATAGTAAAATACATAGTAGATCCAGGAATTTTCTGACTGTTTTGAGGTCAGGGAAGGATCAAGATGTGATTATTTTTTATAAATGAACATGATAGACATATGACTACTTTGAGCCCGTGTAATAATATAATATAAATCTTCACGTACATCTGATTGGCATACAAACATGCAGAAAATTTTTTTTGTGGAATTATTCTTACCACATAATGCATTTTGCTTTTAGATCTACGAATACTACCACAAACTATTATCCATTCTCTGTAGATTACCAATTACTGATAGATCTATATACTATTTAACCACTTGTCGACCTCTGCACGCGATATACGTCGGCACAATGGCAGCCTTGGGCAAATGGGCGTACCTGTAAGCCCCTTTAAATGGCGGGGCTGGCGGGCATGACCATGCCGCGGACTTGATGTCGGTCTGCCGGCAATCGTATCACAGAGCCGCAGAACGGGGGAGTGCCTATGTAAACAAGGCATTTCCCTGTTTTGCCTAGTGACATGACAGAGATACTGCTCCTGTCATCGGGAGCAGTGATCGTTGTCATGTGAGTGGAAGACCATCCCCCCACAGTTAGAATCACTCCCTAGGACACACTTAACCCCTTCATCACCCCCTTGTGTTAACCCCTTCCCTGCCAGTGTCATTTACACAGTAATCAGTGCATTTTTATAGTACTGATTGCTGTATAAATGACAATGGTCTCAAAATAGTGTCAAAAGTGTCTGATATGTCCACCATAATGTCGCAGTCCTGGTAAAAAACGCAGATCGCCGCCATTACTAATAAAAAAAAATTAATAAAAATACCATAAAACTATCCCCTCTTTTGTAGACGCTATAACTTTTCGTGCAAACCAATCAATATACGCTTATTGCGATTTTTTTTTACCAAAAATATGTAGAAGAATACATCGGCCTAAACTGAGGAAAAAGATTTGTTTTTTTATATATTTTTGGGGATATTTATTATAGCAAAACGTACAAAAATATTGCTTTTTTTTTCAAAATTGTCGCTCTTTTTTTGTTTATAGCGCAAAAAATAAAAACCACAGAGGTGATCAAATACCACCAAAAGAAAGCTCTATTTGTGGGAATAAAAGGACGTCAATTTTGTTTGGGTGCAACGACCACGCAATTGTCAGTTAAAGCGACGCAGTGCCGAAACGCAAAAAGTGCTCTGGTCAGGAAGGGGGCAAAAATCTTCCAGGGCTGAATCAGTTAAAAAATTATATGCATCACATTAGGAAAAAAATCTTTTTATGATTGAATATTATTGACAAGACCTCCTTTGTTTTAACCTATTTTTATGAGATGCAGATTTGTTTAGGCATAATACAGATATAAATATTCCTATATATTGTTTATTTTATGGTAAATACAGAACAAGCAGCTTGCTTACACAGAAAGTAATGGACTTACAGAATAAAGCTGACACATAGAAATATGTTTGTATGTCAAAGATTTTTTGAGGTGTATAAAAAAGGAAAGTCATTTTTGTCAGTTTTTTCATCAAGGGGATAAAAGATTGCATATAAAGACTTCTGGATTTTTGTACGCTTCTCAAGAATGTGCAACCCATTCTGCAAGTAATTTGCATTTCTTCAACCTCTAAATGGCTGCTGAGCCCTTAAACTTCATCTAACGTCTCATAAATCTCTCACATGATTAGACAAGGGGTCATTAATGATACATTTACAGTAGCCTGCAGCAGAAGTGGTTTGGTATCTAGAAGGAGGGGTTGGTGGCAGCATCAATTCTCCATCTTCCTGCCTGCTCTGGGTATCGTTACAAAGTAGTAGAACAATGAAATAAGACCCATCACCCCAAGCCATTCCAAAGATGGATTGCCAGTCAGAGTTTACAGGGGCAGCCTCCTTCCCTCGATCTATTTTTTTGGGCAAAATGGAAGTGCAAATACCCAATAAAGATTTGTAAAGATAAAACCGGACATTCATGCTCAACAAAAGTGAGGTTTAGTTTACGGGACTATAGTAGACATAAACCCAACCACTAAAGTGACATTGGGAGGTAATTTACTAAAACTGGAGAGCAGTGGCGGCTGGTGCACAAAATTTTTCTTGGGGGGGCAATCAAACTGAAAAAAAAAAAAACGTCAATTGCAGCCACTGTGCCTATCAAACGCAGCCACTGTACTCATAAATTGCCGCCATTGTGCCATCAAATGCAGCTACTCTACCCATCAATTTCTGCCAGTGTGCCCCATCAATTACCACCAGTGTGCCCCATCAATTGCCGCCAGTGTGCCCATTAATTGCTGACAGTGTGCCATCAATTACAGCTACTGTGCACCATCAATTGCCACTACTGTGCCCCATCAATTGCTGCCAGTGTGCCCATCAATTGCCGCTACTGTGCCCCATCAAATGCTGCCAGTGTGCATCGCCCGGGAGTCGGGACTTACCCGTCTCGCAGCGGGTCATGGTGGCATCCTCCACATCCACGCTCCTCGGTGTCTCCGGTCCTCTCCATCAGGTTGCCAATCACAGCACCTGTTGTTTCAGCCAATCAGGCGACAGGTAACCAGACCCGAGCACCTGATTGGCTGAGAGGCGGGTCAGTGTTCCTAACACAACACTGAGTAAACAGCGAATGCACAGCATTGCTCCCGCTGTTTACCATTTAGGAAGCCTATTAGAGCCTAAGGCTCTAATCAGGACGCCTATTACAGCCCACGGCTCTAATCAGGTGCTTCCAAAAAAAAAAAAACCTGCCGCTGTAATTCAGGTGCCCGGCGTCTGACAAGGGGCCGGACACCTGAATAGGGGGCGGCAGCGGCGACCATAGATTCATACAATGCATGACTCTATCTATGGTGAGAGAGGTGACAGGAGAGAGGGGAAGCTCTCCTTCTCCCTTTATGGACGCACCGCCACTGTTGGAGAGTGCAAAATCTGGTGCAGCTCTGCATAGAAACCAATCAGCTTCCATTATCGTCAAAGCTTCATTGATGAAGCTGACGTTAGAAGCTGATTGGCTCCCACGCACAGCTGCACCAGATTCTGCACTATCCAGGTTTAGTAAATGATCACCATTGACTCCTAAACATATTGATGCAATCCCCCAAAAAAATTCCCATAAAAAAATAAATAAATTCATTCAAATAAAACCTAGTGATCCTGCCATAGCGATCTTTGTTCAGGCACTTCCTATTATAGATTGACAATGCTCTTTCCCTGACTCTCAAATTTTCTTCTTTGTTGTCACCTAGTCATATGTGCTTCTGCTGGACACTATACGCAGCTATGCTGACAAACATTGGACAGGCATGTTCTGCTGTTGTCGCTGTCCTGATCAGTGCCATTCAGCCTCTGCTAGAGTATATGCTTGTAGACAGGAAGTGGCTGCAATGAGACTAAAGCAATCAGCAACACTGAGATTAAAAAAAAAAAAAAAACAAGCTATAAAAAAAATGCACTTATTAAAAAAAAAAAGTTTACAACACACATAATACTTCCCTTACAATATGTTCCCATGTTTGAGGATTTGGACCCTACAGAAATATAAACCCCTAAAAAATGTAATGTCAAGGATAGGACTTGGGCAAGGACAAGGATTTAAAATCTTTAAAACAAGCTTCTTTAGGTCTTGACAATTGATTGTATGCTGCCATCTTCATGTGAGGACACAGACAAATAATGCCGGTTCACACCAGTGCGCTCTGCGATATCGTATGTGATTCGCACCGTGCTGCAGTGCAAATCACATGCAATGTCCGTGTTATGCGATTTCAGCCATACAGATAGTATGGCTGATATCGCATTGCATTCGGACCAAACTCGCACAGGACCCCTTTTTTTGGTCCGCACCAGAATCGGAACGGATGGGTGTTCACACCCATGTGATCCGATTCACGTCCGAACTGTCAGTTCGCAGTACGATATGCAAGCTGAAATGGGGGGTGTCATTAACATTGTATTGACACTCCCAGCATTTCGTATAGGGCAGTGTGAACTGCCGTGCGAGCCGGGTGTGATGCGGGAACACGCAGTGGATTTGCAGGGTTCCCGCATTGCACAAGTGTGAACCGAGCTATAAAGCTGGTATGATAGCCTATATAACCCCTCCCACTCCCAGCAATCCTTAGTTTTTAGCAAGCAATCAAGAGGAAAATGGGACAGAGGAGAGAGTAGCACATGTCTTGTACTGTACTCTAAGAAAAGGTTTTTATTGTCATAAATTCTTGTTTCTCAATTGTACAGTACAGACTCCTTTAACCACTTCCCGCCCGCCCTATAGTGGATTGACGTCCGGGAAGTGGTTCCGTTATCCTGACTGGGCGTCATACGACGTCCAGCAGGATAACATGCCGCCGCGCGCCCCCGGGGGCGCGCATCGCGGCGATTGGTGGAGCGGTGTGTCAGCCTGACACACCGCTACACCGATCTTGGTAAAGAGCCTCCGGCGGAGGCTCTTTACCACGTGATCAGCCGTGTCCAATCACGCTGTCAATGGGAAGAGCCGTTGATCGGCTTTTCCTCACTCTCGTCTGACAGACGCGAGTAGAGGAGAGCCGATCGGCGGTTCTCCTGACAGGGGGGGTCTGCGCTGATTGTTTATCAGCGCAGCCCCCCTCAGATCACCACACTGGACCACCAGGGATCGCCACTAGGACCACCAGGGAAGGGGCAACATGTGGATGGCCAGGTATGTACCCCATGGCCATCCACATGTGCCCAATGTGCCCAATCTGTGCCCACAAATGGGCACTGATTGGCACCATTATGTTCCAGATCTGCCCAGCAATGCCCCCAATATATTTTATCAGTGCCACCTGTCATTGCCCATCGGTACCACCTGTCAGTGCCCATCTGTGCCCATCAGTGCCACACATCAGTGCCACCCATAAGTACCCATCAGTGCCACCCATATGTACCGATCAATGCCACCTACGAGTGCCCATCAGTGCCGCCTATGAGTGCCCATCGGTGCCACCTATGAGTGCCCATCAGTGCCGCATACCAGTGCCACCTATCAGTGTCCATCAGTGCCACCTATCAGTGCCGCCTATCAGTGCCCATCATCAGTGCCCATCAGTGCCACCTCATCAGTGCCACCTCATCGATACCCATCAGTGCCGCCGCATCAGTGCCCATCAGTGCAGCCATATCAGTGCCCGTCATTGAAGGAGAAAACGTACTTATTTACAAAAAATGTTAACAGAAACAAAGAAAAACTTGTTTTTATTCTAAATTTTCGGTCTTTTTTTATTTGTTGCGCAAAAAATAAAAACCGCAGAGGTGATCAAATAGCACCAAAAGAAAGCTCTATTTGTGGGAACAAAATGATAAAAAATTTGTTTGGGTACAGTGTAGCATGACCGCGCAATTGTCATTCAAATTGCGACAGCGCTGAAAGCTAAAAATTGGCCTGGGCGGGAAGGTGTCTAAGTGCCTGGTATTGAAGTGGTTAAAGTGGTATTAAACCCAAAGGCAAACATTTATTATACTGCAGCTTACAAATTTTCAGATGTGATGGCTGCATTCATTTTCTTTTTTTTAACTTTCTTTCTTTTATTTTCATCTGGTGACCCAGCCAGTAAGTCCATTGTTTTTCAACAGAACAAACTCTCCTGGAAATATATCAGTTTACAGGGATGAGACAAACCATTTACCACTGGCAGGGGTGATTACAATAATCAGCCTTTATTTATTCATGTAAAATCTTTATCCCAAAAGAAAAAAGTGTTTGCTGTAACTGATTATAAAATGTGAGTTGGAGTTTGTTAGCGTATTTAAATCTGCTAGTACATCTTATGTCCCGTACACACGGTCGGATTTTCCGACTAAAAATGTTCAATGGGAACTTGTTGTCGGAAATTCCGACCATGTGTAAGCTCCATTGGACATTTTCCATAGGAATTTCCATCACACAAAATTTGAGATCTGGATCTCAAATTTTCCGACAACAAAATCCGTTGTCGTAAATTCCGATCATGTGTAGACAATTCTGACGCACAAAGTTCCACACATGCTCGGAATCAAGCAGAAGAGCCGCACTGGCTATTGAACATTTTTCTCGGCTCGTCGTACGTGTTGTAGGTCACCGCGTTCTTGACGTTCGGAATTTCCGACAAGATTTGTGTGACCGTGTGTATGCAGGATAAGTTTGAGCCAACATCCGTCGGAAAAATTCAAAGGATTTTGTTGTCGGAATGTCCGATCGTGTGTAGGGGGCATAACACTACCCCCACCCCCCCACCCCCCCCACCCACCAGACTGATATTGCTGCCGTGCAAAAGGTGCCCCCTTTGCTCAATCATCCAAAATGGAGGCACTATAATACAGAAGGAGTGTTACTGGCCAGATCACCAGGTGAAAACAGAGGGGAAAAAAGCCAAAAAAAGGAAAGAAAACTAATACAGCCACCACATCTAATCAAAGGTAATATATTACATTTTTGGTCTTGGGTTTAATACCGCTTTCAGTCTTGACCATAGGACATCCCCAAGCAAAACAACTGAGGGGTGGGCAGCACAGCAAACAATGGCAACAGGCAAGGGAATCAGGGTCCTACTCAGAAAGACAGCCTGAAGAGGTACTGACTAAACAAGTCGAGGGAGTCTTTAACCCAGGGGTCTCAAACTGGCGGCCCTCCAGATGTTGCAGAACTACAAGTCTCATCATGCCTCTGCCTATTGGAGTCATGCTTGTAACCAGGGCCGGACTTACCATTGGGCTTGATTGGGCTCAAGCCCATGGGCCCCACCCAATAGGGGGCCCCGGTGGGCCCCAGCCCAGTGTACTCGTCTATACTCGGCTAGTTCTGCTCAGAGTCACGCCTAGTGAGAGGAGCTAGCCGAGAACACTCGGCTATGTATGTATATTGGCGGTGCTCGGCTCCACTCACAGTCACGCCCAGTCCCGCCATTGGACCTGTGTTATGTCCATCATAGGGCGGGACTGTGAGATGAGCCGAGAAAAGCCAGCTCTGTGTATCTCGGCGGCGCCATATTTAAACTGCAGTGACACTGACAAGTCACTGCAGTTTAACTGCAGCCTGGGAAAGGCTGCAAATGGACACTGATAAGGCTGCAGATGGAGGCTGCAAGGCTGCAAATGACACTGACAAGGCTGCAAGACTGCAAATGACAGTGACAAGGCTGCAAGGTTGCAAATGACGCTGCAAGGCTGCAAATGACACTGACAAGGCTGCAAATGACACTGACAAGGCTGCAAGGCTGCAAATGACACTGACAACAAGGCTGCAAGGCTGCAAATGACACTGACAAGGCTGCAAAGGACACTGGACAAGCATGCAGATGGATGCTGTGCAAGGCTGCATTGATGAGCATTTAAATGTACGTTTTTTTCCTTAAATAATTTTTTTCCTTAAAATTGCTTAATCACTTCACATCCGCGCTATGGCCGAATGACGGCCACAGTGAGGACCTGCATTCCCGGGAGGCCGTCATATGACGGCCTCCCCTGTGCACGCGCCCTGTGCGCGCGCACCGTGCGCGCTGTGACCACCAAGTCACTGAGACTCGGGTGATCACCGATCTAAGTAAGGGGCCGGTCCCGGCTCCTTACCATGTAATCAGCTGTCAGCCAATGACAGCTGATCACATGATGTAAACAAAAGATCGGTAATCTTTTTTTTTTTTACTCACGCTGACAGCGTGAGTAGAAAAAAAAGCCGATCACCGCATCGAATGTGAGGGACATCGGTCCCGAAGTGGAAGAGGCACATCTGCCTCATCAGTGCCACCTAATAGTGCCACCTAACAGTGCCCACAGTGACACATAACAGTGCCCACAGTGCTACCTAACAGTGCCCACAAGTGCCACCTAAGAGTGCCCACAAGTGCCACCTATCAATGCCCACAAGTGCCACCTATCAATGCCCACCTGTAGTGCCAATCAGTGCCACCTAGCAGTGCTGCCCATCGCTGCCACCCATCAGTGCCCATCACTGCCGCCTATCAGTTCCCATCACTGCTGCCTCATCAGCGTACATCAATGAAGGAGAAAAATGACCTGTTTTAAATTTTTTGTAACAAAATATAAAAAAAAATTTTTTTTTTTTTTAAATTCAGTTTTTTACATTTTTTTAACAAAAAGTAAAAAATGCAGAGGTGATCAAATACCACCAAAAGAAAGCTCTATTTGTGGTGAAAAAATGATAAAAATTTCATTTGGGTACAGTGTTGTATGACCGCGCAATTGTCATTCAAAGTGCGTCAGCGCTGAAAGCTGAAAATTGGTCTGGATAGGAGGGGGGGTTTAAGTGCCCAGTAAGCAAGTGGTTAAACTCTTATCTTGAGGTTTGCTGATTGGTTATTGGCAGTTACGTAGTGCCTCGTTTACTGCCATTGAGAAAACCTGTCTGCATTAGACAGTGATGTAATGGCGGACAAATGGTATCAGAGCGGCGCGGTTAAAAGAAAAACTAAAGGTTTAAAGTAATGTATAGAAGGTAGGGCCCGAAAGTGACTCAAGCCCAGGGGCCCCCACCACCCTAAGTTCTGCCCTGCTTGTAACTGTCAGCCTTGCAATGCATCATGGGAATTGTAGTTCTGCAACAGCTGGAGGGCCACCAGTTTGAGACCCCTGCTTTAACCAGTTCCCGTCTGGCCTATAGCAAAATGACAGCCGGGCAGGAATCTTGTCACTCTGAGTGGACATCATATGACAACCTCCCAGAATGGGCCACGCAGCAGTGCAATCTGTCCACTGGACACAGCCGATGACCAATCACCGGGCTGGTGCCAAGTACCATGTGATTGCTGTGACCAATCACAGCAGATCACATGACAATTGTGGCTTCCATTCATGCCATCCATTGTATACAATTTTGTTCCCAGTTCTGATTGGTCACAGTGATCACATGGGACAGACAGGGCCAGTCACAGCCCATCTGTACCCTGTGGTTAGCCACCTCAAAAGATACTGAATGAATCAGTTTCATTCAGTAAAAAATGGTTGCTTATACCAGTGAAATTCACTGGTATAAGCAACTATAATGTGTAAAAAAATAATTAAATCCTGATCGCTTCCCCAGAGTAGTATAGTGTTACTATAGTAACACTGTATTGTTCTGGTCACAGTGTGTTAAAAAAAAATTGGAAAAAAAGAAAAAAATGTAATCAAAAATTTAAAATAAACAAATTGAAAAAAAATATTAAAACTTTTTTTTGTTTTATTTTTTTCATACTTGCACCGGTCAGTGTAACTGATCACCACTATACCAGTTATATGATAATGTTGTGCTGCACTGGTGACAGTATGTAAAAAAAAACAAAAATTGTGAAAACATTTTTTTTTTTAATTTCTTAATTTTCCAAAAAAAATTGTGACAAAAAGTTATAACTACAAAAAACTCCTTGTGCCTCTTACTAAATACCTTGGACTGTCTACTTTTCAAAAGGGGTCCTTTTGGGGTATTTGTACTGTCTTTGTATTTATATATATATATATATATATATATATATATACCCGCTGGGTTGAATAAAAAAAAACACTAGTAGTGTGTACGAGACTTTAGATTTACAAAAACGATGGAATAGGAGGGCCTACCTGAACAATCCATTCAAATTGTATCAAATCAGGCAGGCCCTTGCACTACATAGCTGATGGTAGAACTAAAGGAGATTGTACAATCAGTGAGACTCATGTGATCACCGATCCGAGTAAGGGGCCGGTCCCAGCCCCTTACCATGTGATCAGCTGTCAGCCAATGACAGCTGATCACATGACGTAAACAAAAGCTTGGTAACTTTTTTTTTTCTCCTCACGCTGATAGCGTGAGGAGAAAAAAAAAAGCCGTTCACCGGCTCATCTGCAAGGGACATCGGTCCCGAAGAGGAAGAGGCAATTATGCCTCATCTGTGCCACCTGCCATTGCCACCTGACAGTGCCCACAGTGCCCACCAGTGCTACCTATCAATGCCCATGAGTGGCACCTATCAATGCCCACAAGTGCCACCTATCAATGCCCAAAATATAAATTTTTTTTTTTTTTTTTAAATTGGGTCTTTTTACATTTTTTTAACAAAAAATAAAAACCGCAGAGGTGATCAAATACCACCAAAAGAAAGCTCTATTTGTGGGAAAAAAATGATAAAAATTTCATTTGGGTACAGTGTTGTATGACCGCGCAATTGTCATTTAAAGTGCATCAGCTCTGAAAGCTGAAATTGGTCTGGACAGGAGGGGGGTTTAAGTGCCCAGTAAGCAAGTGGTTAAACATGAGTATTCTTATAAAAGTTGATATATTTGATAAATACATGATACTAAAGACTCTCAAACATGTGATTGCAGTGATGTAGCATGTGACAGAAACTCTACGCGTTTCATGGGTATTCCCAATCATCAGGAGCAAGTATAAAATCAATGTATCTATAATAAAGAAGTAATGCAAAATAATCTAATGGTTGACACAGAGGGGACTAAAAGGAAGAAGGGGAACAGAAAATTCCCAAGCACTCTTACCTATGGGCAGATTCAATATACAAAGGATTTGGTTTTGAAAGCTGGAGGAACCATGGGAACAACCACCCCCAGGAGCTGAGGCAGCAATATCCATGGCCACATGGTGGCACATACACCAGTGTATAAAGCTTATGCAAAAGTGTGGTCCCCAATGGGCAATAGTAATATTGGTAAATACTGTGTTAGAATTCCACTTTCTGTGGAACAAGCAGTGGGGGTTATTTACAAAAGACAAATCCACTTTGCACTACAAGTGCACTGCAAGAAGTTGCTTTGGTAGTGCAGTTGCTGTAGATCTGAGGGGGACATGCAAGGAAAATAAAAAACAGCATTTTTGCTTGTACATGATTGGATGATAACATCAGCAGAACTTCCCCTCATTTCAGATCTTCCCCTCAGATTTACAGAGACTGCACTTCCAAGTGCACTTGTTGTGCAGAGTGGATTTGCCTTTAGTAAATCAATCCAATGTTTAAGTATATAGGACCGCAACATTGGCAGATAGGAAAAACACAGCTTAAAGGGTATATACCCTGTTTCCCCGAAAATAAGACCTAGCGTGATTGTCGGTGATGGCTGCAATATAAGCCCTACCCCCCAAATAAGCCCTAGTTAAAGTCCTTGTAGGTCTTATTTTCAGGGTAGGGCTTATTTGGGGGGTAGGGCTTATATTGCAGCCATCACCAACAATCACGCTAGGTCTTATTTTCGGGGAAACAGGGTAGTGGTATTGGAAAGCCCAGTAGAAAGTGAAATGAACCTACCCATTCATTGCCTCATATAAAGTCCCACTTCCCTTTCCCCTGTTTCATGGTACTATATATACTGTTATATATTCCTATTTCAACCGGCTTAGTGTATCATATAGCTTTTCCTGCTATAGATGGCTAGACATGTTTCACAGAAACCGCTTCTTCAGAATTGGTGAAGAATCAGATACATCTGTGACTTGGAAAAATATGGCACCCGGGTGCTCTCCGGTGGGAATAAAGGGCAGAATTTTCTCTACCATCTTCCCTACCATTTTCAATGACCAACTTTAGAATTGGGTATTGAGGATGCTCTAGGGGCCTTCCCGGGGTTGAATTTACATAAGAGGAGTTATGGACCTTTGTTGGCCCCCCGATCTTTGAGATTCTGACCCTAGATTGACCCAGGTCTATACAAATATTTCTATAGGCGGCACCTTATCTGGTTGTGTGCCATGATTTATGGGTGGATCCTTTCCCCCTTTACTTGCCCTGACACATTCTTCCAAACCACAGATGCATCTGATTCTTCACACATTTTAGCTATCCACCACTCCTGAAGTAACGGTTTCCACGAAACATGTCAAGCCATCTATAGCAGGAAAAACTCTATGTTACCCTAAGCCAGTTGGCATAGGAATATGTAACAGTATATACAGTACTATGTCCGACTACTGTTTTCAAGGGCTGGTTCACGCCACAAAAATGCACTCCAGATCCGTTCTGGATGTGTTTCCGGATGCATTCCAGGTGTTTTTCTTCTTTTTTCCAGTTTTTTTTTTCACTGTACTGGGGTCCGGTGCATGCCTGATTCGTTCCAGTGCACTCCGGTGCGTTTTACCACGTTCCAGTACAGTCCAGTGCAGGAAAAATGCAGCTTGTTCTACTTTTTTTTTGAACTGGAACACCCTGGAACTGACTGCACTGGTGTGAGCTATGCCATTGGAAACCATATAACCTACTTTCCATGCGTTTTTGATGCAAAAAAAAAAAACCCTGCACATGTGGTGTGAACTGGCCCTAAATACGTATCAATAAAAGTGGAATTTAATTTTATCTATCTGTATTCTTGTGCCTATAGAGTCCAGGATTTTGTCAAGTATTGCTCAAAAGTGTGACGTAGCGCATTTTATAAATTCTATCTGGGTCTTCGCATTACCACCCGGCAAGTATCCATTGCCTCTCCTTATAACATTGAATAATTCAGAATGTATTTTACCCTTTTTTTCAATGCCACCCTTATACTATGGAGTAATGTTACAACAGCAGCTAGGTTTCTGTATGAATAATTGACTTCAAGAATAATGCCCCGAACACACGATCGGATTTTCCGACAACAAATGTTGTATGTGAGCTTGTAGGCGGAAAGTCCGATTGTGTGTATGCTCCATCGAACATTTGTTGTCGGACTTACCGCCAACAAATGTTGACTAGCAGTTTCTTAAATTTTCCGCCAACAAATGTTAGTTGTCGGACTTTCCAGTCGTGTGTACACAAGTCCCTCGGACAAAAGTCTACGCATGCTCGTAATCAAGTACGAGATATAACTAGCGTTCTTAATGGAGATATCACATACGTCTTGTACATCACTACGTTCGTAATTGTTGGCCAACATTTGTGTGACCGTGTGTATGCAAGACAAGTTGGAGCCAACATCCTTCAATCAATAATCCACGGTTTTGTTGTCGGAAAGTAAGATCGTGTGTACGGGGCATTGGTCTTTATGTTTGTATTTTAATGGGAATGTTTAGGGGATACCTTTGGATATTATATTCATTGAGTATTGACTCTTCCCACACCCGTTTGATGGCCGGCTACATTTACATATTTATTCATTTTAGTGTGGCTGAGAACAACCAGGGTTAATTACCAGATGTTCTTAGGTCTTCCCATTACAGTGTGGTTTGCCATTTACTGGGTCCAATTCTATGTATTAATTGGTTCGGGTGTCTGTGCAATTAGTTCCTAAAGATGAAAATCTATACATTTATTATTTTTTGTTGAGAATGCTTAGTGAATTACTTTTGATGTAATTTATGCTGATCTCAAACCTTTTTGATAATGAAAACTGACAAGGGTTTGACGGTGTCCGGATGTTTCCCACAATGTGCTTTGGAATAACCAGGGTTAATTATCTGGTGTTCCTTGGTAAATCTATCACAGTGGGGAGTGTCATTTCAATGGTCTTGGATATATAAGTTTGTTTTATTTTAATATGTATCAACTCCTAAAGAGGGAGCAATATATGCTCCAAAACATGTTCTGTTTTACCGATTATAATAAATTTGGGACTTTTGTTTAGCTAACATTATTGTGATTGACCTGGATTGAACATAGTACACCCAACCTTGGGATGTGTTGTTGAAGACCTTTTGGAAGTTGACTGAGGATTCCTGCTATCTGAGCTTGCCAGCAAGGACAATAATTGGTGTTTTCTTGCCAACGTGCCAAGGTGGGCTGCCTAAATTTTTTTTTCATTTTTTTGCTGTTCACCACTGATACTTTTAGATGCACTCCGCCTTTTTGTTTTCCAGTATACATTCCCTTTGCAAAGATTTGCAGTCAGCTGCAGGAAGAGGAGACAATATATACAAGGCTTTTATGATGGATCGCAAAGCCCCCTCTTACTAGAGTGGGGCATTAGTCTTCTGACTAAGATGGAAGGAGGAAACCACCATAAGAAGAATGGAGACCTGAGGACTCAAACCATCTGGTCTTGTAATGAAGAACAAGGAAGAGTTCTTTACAGGATAAGGCTGCCAGTTCTGAGACTCATGTCACTGACATGATAGCCATATTTAAAATCACCTTATGAAATGTCAGCCAAGGGAATATTCCGAATCGATGCTTCTGTAGAATCAAAATGAGATCTCAAGGTGGTGCTCAAGGCCAAATGTTTCTCCAGCCCAGATTGGAGAAAGGACAAAATACATTCCACAAAGTATAGTAGAGTGAAACTTCTGTGTCAAGCAAAGTAAACCTTCCAAGTGCAATGATAGACCTTGCAAGAGGTTGATACCTAGTTTTAGGCAGAGGGAAACCGATTTCTCAGGACAGCCAAGCCATTAAAACCAGCAACCATGAAACAGGATAGTAAACCAGCCCTTGAGACAGTAGGGGGTCAATTCACTGCAATATTTATTGCAATATTCATGTAATATTTATCTCAGATAGGGTCATGTTCATAATTGGTCATTGATGGTACCTGGGAGATCCCGCCTCTTTGTTTACTTAAGCGGCAAGGACCCAGAGATGTCATTCAGCACAAGGGAAGGGACATGATTAGTCATGTTGGCGGGTTTTATTTCTTTCTGTAGGCGTTGTTTGTCATGATTGATGTGGATCTACATTGCTGGTTGACGTGATTGATGGTGGATTTAAATCAAAATCATGAGACCCTTATTAAAAACCCTTATTTTTTTTTTGTTGGGCCAGAGCTGTAATGAGAGAGGCCCTTGTCTCATCAACATAAGGACAAGGTACCCCCCCCCCCCCCCCTTACATGCTGAGGGCACATGACCTGGTATGGGGTTTTTTTTTCCACCTGCCAGGCTTCATGCTCGGTAAGGGCCTGGTGTGAAATTTGGTAGAAACCCCATGACAGTTTTTTTTTCACAATCTCCCTATCCCATTGTGTACATTCACCTGTCAACCAGGTGAATGAACTGGCTAGGGATAAGTCACTGGCTGTTAGGCTGCTGGCAGGTGTTGGCTCCCTAGCAACCAGCAGCCCTGAGCGGGAGTTGTCACATTTAGCAGTGATAGTAATACCGCTGCTAAGTAGTTCACTTCTGATTTTGTACATTTATTAGATACTGATTTGCTAGACCAGTTGTTGTCAACTTGAATTTAATAGAGGGCCTCAAGTGTAGCCCCTGAAACATTCAGAAGCCTGCACAATAGCTGTGCATTTTCATGCATTGAGGTGCATTACATCAAGTCAGGCAGCCCATTCAAAATAAATGTGCTATAATGAACTGCAACGCCTGAAAATTTTGGACCTGATGCATTTTTTTGCAATGTACAGCAATACACACTGAAGAGCAAGTTGGAGTGATCATTGTCAGTGACCGCAATAATAAACCCCCAACATTGTTGTCAGTAACCACATTAATAACCCCCAGCATTAGTGTCAGTGACCCCATTTATAACCCCTAGTGTAGGTGCAGTGAAATGTAACCCTCCCCTATTGGTGGTCAGTGCAGTTGAAGTGAAATTTAACCCCTCCTTTAGTGGTTGAGGCACTGAAATCTAACCCCTTCTCCTGGTGTCAGTGCAGTGTGGCAGTGAAGATTAACCTCCCCTGGTGTCAGTTCAGTATGGCAGTGAAGTTTAACCATCTTTACCTGATCACAAGCCAAGCTCCAGCACAGCTCTCCCGCTCTCCTCAATTTGCACAGAGACTGGGACTTTACTGTAAGTAGAGTTAGTGTCGGAAGCTGTGACACAGAGTGCTTCAGTGCCTAGCAGCCTGCTGTTGCTCTGCAAAGTGTAGCAAACAAGTGGAGGTCCAGGAGCCAGTAGGCCGCACAAAGAGCTGTCAGGTAGTGCGTTGGGCACCACTGGGATAGACTACAAGACAATTAATGTTTTTTTTTTTTTTTGTGAATTCACTTTAATTTAAATAACTTTCCATACAAATTTTCAATCATGTTTTTTGGCTTTTGCATTTTTATAGGACACTTGTTTCATGAATTGAAACTAACTGCATGCGATATTTGGCTGCAATGGATCATGTGACTGAAATACGGCATGCAATATCTCTTAGTGAATTGAGACCTAGGTCTGGCTGGCCTGGAGAAGCCCACGAAGAGTCAGGAGTTAGAGAATGTCACCAAGTTCCAAACTTTTCTGGAACAATTTGGTGCCTCTAAGATCACTAGAATGCCCTCCATCTTGATCCTGCTAAGCAGTAAAGGAAAAATTCATAGCGGAGGGAAGGTGTATATCAGCCAGAACCGATCCCACTAGTTCACCAGAGCATCCACTGCAAAGACCTCTGGATCCCTGATCCTTGCCATGAACTTGTCCACCTAGTTGTTGAAGGGAGATGCCAACAGATCTACATCTAACATCACCCAACGGTGATAGATGTTCTGGAACACCTCGGGGTGAAGAGACCAATCCCCTGCAACCAGGCACTGAGGAGTGAGAAAGTCAGCCTCCCAAATGTCTACTCTAGGAACGTGGACTGCAGACAGGGCTAAAACATGCCTTTCGACTTAAGCCTTCTGATGTTGATGGGAAGTTTAAAACTCCCTCAGCAAGCACATCTCTTGAACTGTTTCCATCCCTAGGACACCGCCCCAAGCTGACAGAGTAGCATCTGACGTGCGAACCGTCCAGGTTAATAGGAGAAATTACTTTCCTGATTCTAGTGCAGGGCTGGTCAACCACCAGGTCAGTGATACTCTGGCCTTGGGACCTAGGCACATGGGCCTAGACTAAGGGAGCTTGTCCCACATGGTCAGTACACTGAGCTGCAAAGACCTGCTGTGAAACTGGCTGAACATCAACATATCAATCTGCACAAAGTTTTTATTTTTTTTGGAAGTGTGGGGCCTGGACATGAGCCTCGAGGGCCAACACACATTCCCAGGTAAGAAAGATCAGGCCCAGGTACTCCAAGCAGCACGCTGAAGTGTCCATCAGCTGCTGCTAGGGCCATTGAGCTCCAAGGGCCTGGAGTGAAACTGAGAGAACATCAAATGAGGCCACCATGAGGCTCAGTACCTTCATGCAAAACTAAATAACACAAAACTTTTTGGAGTGCAGGGTCTGGACATGAGGTTGGAGGGTCAGCACTTGTCCACAAGGAAGAAAGACCTGATCTTTGGCCATGTCCAAAAGTAGGTCCAGGAAGTCCATGTGGTGGGTTGGATCCCATGCAGACTTTGGGATTATTTTACTAAAACTAGAGAGTGCAAAATCTGGTGCAGCTCTGCATAGAAACCAATTAGCTTCCATTTTTTTTGCCAAAGCTTAATTGAACAAGCTGGAGTTAGAAGCCAATTGGCTACCCCACACTGCTGCACCAGATTTTGCTTCCTCCAGTTTTAGTAAATCAACCCCTTTGTATCTGTGGGTTGAGAATCCACCCAAAGCTCTGAAGTGTCTGTATTACCTGCGGCATATTAGCTGCTAGGGCTGGGATGGAGAAGTTTATCCAGATAACCAACAATGTGCATTCACCAAATGCAGAGTTTTGCCCATTGGGACTTTAGGTGAAGCGCCACACAGCCAGTAATTAAAACATAGTACAGGTTTATTGAGTATATGCCAGCAATAGGACTGGGATAAGGTGTCATGATGCCGAACAGTTGGCCCAATTATATAAATCCATTACACTGTTAAACACAGTGATCAAATAGCCCATGGTACATGTGTCATAGCATCTATGGTGACCCAACACATTTCGTCAGTTCAGTCGCACTCTTTAGATATTGATGCATAGACCTAATCATAATCAGCCGTCTCTGGTGGCTGCCGGTGCGACTTTGGCAGGCAACATCCTGCATTTTTGTGTTTTTATCACTGGCTGTGTGGCCCTTCATCTAAAGTCCCAATGGGCAAAACTCTGCATTTGTATGTATAATGGGGATGGAGGTGCCTTGCAGGGTACTACCAACCATATTTTGTTTCTAAATGTGCATTCACCTGCATTTGCACCCTGGCACATCACATTACAGACACATGGATCTGAAAAGTTCCTGAATACCTCTGTTTCTTATATATGAATACTTTTTTATAGAATATACCACTACCTCTGTCCACCAGAGCCCCCTGAAGAAGATTATGCAAGCTGAGACGTGTACGGGTCACCACTGGGCCTTGTGGCAGATCTAGAGTAACATATGTTATATCTTTTCTTCATATTGGATTTATTGTGTCTCATGTTCTTTTATGTTTTTAATCATGTTCTAATAAAACTTTTGTAACTTTTTATATCTGTTGATGATTATTGGTGCCTCAAAAGTCACCCCCCCCCCCACCCATGTTTGTATTCATTTGTAAATTTTCACTAGGGATTGGCACCCAAACCTGTGAGATTCTCTAGGCATAAGTGGTTTATTTTGATAGATCTGAAAAGCCCATGATGAGTCCCGCAACGGAAAAGCCCAATAGATGTCTCCTTACTTGCAAGAGTGGGGGCACCCCATCATTATCAGGATTTGATGTCAGGCTTGGACATCCAGAACTTGAAGCTCATATCTGGAAGAGACAAAAATAAACTTCCAAAACCTGGAATCTGCACCCTTTGCCATAGGGCACCTTAGCTTTCTCAGGCTGGATTCACACCTATGCATTTTTAGTGCTTTTTGCATTTTGCAGATTTGCACTACAGAAAGTGTTCCATGGGAAACCATGTTAAATGGACTGTAGTGCAAATCTGCAAAATGCAAAAAGCACTAAAAATGCATAGGCGTGAATCCAGCCTAACAAGGTAAAAGTGCTCTTCCTGTCCATAACCTAATTAATAAAAGGTGTTTAATGACTCTGCAAAGTGTCATTCTCTGTCAAATAGAATTGTTTCTTATACATCTCCGCAGACCAATTTTGCAGGCAGAGGATCCTGTGCATCCATACTAACATGAACACCAGTTGACAATTTTTGAGCAGGAAGTCTGCAGTACTGCAAGGCTACAGGGAGAAGTTCCATTTTTTTGAAGCACTGAGGGATTTTTTATTTTTAGTATCGGGTTGGGTTTACACAACATGCACTTTGGTCCAGACTGCCAGAGATTCACAAATGGCCATGGCCACCAATGGTTGTAAGGCTGAGTTTGACAGAGCAAAAGGGGCTTTAAGGAAGGCCTCTAATCTTTTGTCCACTGGTTCTATGAAGACAGAGATATCCTCATTGGGAACAGTAAGGCTACATTCACACGGACAATGGGGTGCAGATAGTTTGCTGCATTCACAGGTGGCCAAATGCTGCCTCCAAATCCAGCAAAACTTTGTTACAAACTGGCTGTTTAACTGGGGCCACACCTCTATAGATATACCCGCCTTGGATACACACCGGCTGGATCCAGGGTCAATCAGAGGCTCTAGTCGCATGTAAATACTCAGATGAGTGGTTACATGCGCACAGAGGTGGCACTATCCATACATTTGTACAGAGTAGTCAGTGTGCTCATTGAGCGTATACTAATTAATGGCAGCCGTTGCCATTCAGTTGTCTGAATGTAGCCTAATCGATCTGTTGAGGCAGGAAATAGTCAAATCCATCCACAGGGGATTTTCCCATTTCTTGTGGTAGGCCTCCTCCATGGGTACTGCTTTGTAAACCTGTTGGAATGAGAATACTTTGGTGTAAAAAAAGATGTATATACTTAACTAGTTTCAGACCACTCCAGTCACATGATCCCGTGTCAGCTGCAAGGGAATGGAGAGAGCGCCCAACAATGGCCGGGAGTGATGACATCACCCATAGGCTCTCATGGTGCAGCCAATGTCGGTGGTCCCTTCGCTCCCCTGCAGCCTCCACTGGTTGACACGGGGGTTCTAGAGCACATGAATGGACTGATAATAGGTAAGTAAATTAATCTTTTCTTTTGTTTGTTTTTTAACACAGGTTAGATGGTATAGGTGTTAACTGGTGGAAGGTAGCAAGTTAAGCTTTAGCTGGAATTCTACTTTAAAGAAACCGGTGTCCCATACTGTACAATTAATAGTCTTTTATTCAAATATGTAGCACCACTGCAAATGCATGGAAGCCACGCAAATGTTTACAGTCTGTGGTGCTTTGACCTTGTCCATAGAAATGGACTGTCTCTGGAGATGGTCTATTACAGACAAGACACATGCATTCTATTTTTACAGCACAGCCACAGGAACCACAGGATGTAAATACTGCCTCTAAGTTTGTAGAGGTATAGTTACAGCTACAACTATGCTTTAATTGACCTGGAATTGCACATCTGTGAGAAGGCAGTTAAGAAAAGACACTTGTAAACTCTACTCATTTTTATTACAGGTGTTTATATAGAGTGGACAGTTTACACAGAGCTTTATCTATTGTAGAATCACACTAGTCCCTGCCCTTAAAGAGCTAACAATCCAAGGTCCCCAACTGCATACATACACATACTATGGTTAATTTAGACAAGAACCAATTAACCTACCAGCATGTCTTTGGAATTTGGGAGGAATCTAGAGAACCTAGAAGAAAACCATGCAAGCACAGGGCAGGTAATTGTCCTGGTTTGGATTCAAACAGAGGACCCCAAGCAGGAGTGCTAACCAACAAAAACTGCAAAAATACTTGTGCACATTAGTGAGATAACTCAATTGCAAATATGGATAATTCTCTTGAAGCCTTGCTGCCCTCAAAACACTGTAAAAATAGATAAAAGAAAGAGGGCGCACTGGCCTAGTGCATTATCCCACAAAATTTTTATTAGGAGTGCAAATGAATACTGCTCACAGATATAGGTAGTGTAAGAGCTCATCAGGCCACTTCTTGTGGCTACTCTGAGACTGGCAAATACCTCTAGCATGGGGGGGACCTCACCAGGGTCCCTGCTGGCTGACGTGTTTCGAAGGTATGTCCTTCTTCCTCAGAGCCCCACAAGGAGTGGCCTGATGAGCACTTACACTACCTATGTGTGTGAGTAGTATTCATTTGTTTTAATTTAAGCCTAATAAAAATTTTGGGGCTGAAGCTCACTGCCAGCTGACATCACAAAACCGGTACAGGCTTGGGCAAGATCGCGATCATATTGTCAGGATCCGCCCACATGCCTGGAATGGCACCTGGTTTAGCCTCTCAGCGAGCCACTGAGAGCCTGAGCTGGCCACTCCCACCCCTTTCACAGCCCAGCGCTCCAGTGAGCGTGGGGGGGCAGAGCAGAGAGCTGGTGACTAACAGTCACCAGCTCTCTGCTCAGGGAGCTGTGAGAACCAAGCGATCAGTGGTGTTTGATCACTCGGTTCTCTGTGTTAGAGGCGGCGCAAGACCAATGCTGCACCCACCTGACATGTTTCACACCACTATGGGGTGCTTAGTCATAGCTATAAATACGACCCCATAGTTGTGTGACACATGTCAGCTTTTCATTGATCCTGTGCCTCTGATGTCTTTTTACCAGAAGAATTTTTAAACTGTCTTCAATAAAGGTGTCAACAGAGTGCGGCCGTCCAGTCTTTTCTTCGATTCATTCCTATATGCAAAGCCAGCACCTGTTTCAATTAGGTGGGATACATTTTGAGATGTCTGCCTAGAGTGGCGTTCTTTTGTTGTTTGTATTAGGGCTCAACCATGAGCTTTTACCACCTCAAAACTGTGAATGTAAACAAGCCCTTACTGTTCTAAGCCCTCAATCACAGTTGGTGTTTAGGGGACCCCCGGGATGAGGAGAGCAGAGAGGGGCCCCTGGGATGAAGAGAGCAGAGCGGGGTCCCTGGGATGAGGAGAGCCTGGAATGAGAGCAGAGTGGGGACCCTGGGATGACAGCACAGAGGGACTCCTGGGATGATAGCATAGAGGTCCCCCCCCTTGGGATGAAAACACAGAGGGCCCCCCCTTGGGATGAAAGCACAGAGGGCCCCCCTGGGATGACAGCACAGAGGGGTCCTGGGATGAGAGCTTAGAGGGGGGCCCTGGGACGAGAGCAGAGAGGGGGGGCCCTGGGACAAGAGCAGAGAGGGGGGCCCTGGGACGAGAGCAGTGAGGGGGGGTCCTGGGATGAGAGCAGAGAGGGACCCCTGGGATGACAGCAGAGAGGGGGTCCTGAGATGGACTGGCAAGTGGCATCTCTTTGATTTGGGGGAGGGATTTGAAATTCCCCCACACCACCCACCTTCCAGCACAAGTGCTCTCCCCTCCAAAAACACACCCAGCACATATCCTCTTACCCCCCTTTCCTGGTTACTGTGTCCCCCTCCCCTAGGCAAAAACTGTACACAGACCTCAGATGACCAGCACAGCTCTTGCAGTTAACTCCTCCTCCTGTCTGTATACATCGGAGCCGAGGAGGCACAGGAGAGAGATGCCAGTGTGTCAGCTGCTACACAGGGATGATCGCTGCATGGGAGAGCCCGGGCACCCTGCAAAAGATGTGGGGGAGGTGTCCCTGATTGCTCGACACTAGTGAGCCCCTGTCAGGCCAGTTACCGGAGCTCAGTGCTGGAACTTGTTCCGGCACTGGGCTCCGGGTTAAGCACAAATTCCTTGGGACGGTGGTACTCTCATGGGGCCCCCTACTGGCCCCGGGCAGTGCCCGAGTGCCCTAATGGTCAGTCTGCCCCTGTTAGTATCCAGTTATATTATGCACATTTAGGAAAGAATCTGGGCCTTTTTTTTTTTTTAAAGCAATCTACTGAGCTGGACAGAACCAGCTCTTGAGGGAGTCTATACCACAATTTCATAGCTGTTACTGTGAAGAAGCCTTTCCGTATTTGGAGATTAAATCCCTTTTCCTCCAGACGTAAAGCATGCCCCCATGTCCTCTGTGATGAACTTAAAGTGAATAACTCAACACCAAGTTCACTATATGGAACACTTATGGATTTATACATGTTGATCACAGTCACTGAGTGGGAAGAGCAAAGTTCCTCTCACTTGGTCTAGTGCACCCAAAGTGGATAGTCGCATTGGTCCTGGGCTCCTCGGTGGGACGGAAGAGCCTGGGAAACTTGACAGTGGGATGGGGGCCCCCTTCAGCCATCTGTGAAAAAGACTGAGTGCCTGTACAGCTGCTTGGATCCCTTTTACATAAGAGAATTGCTGGCTGAAGAGAATGGATACCAGCATTATGGCTGTAGCCATGATCCCGATATAACCACCTCAATATGGGGCCGTATATACACTCACTGGCCACTTTATTAGGTAAACCAGTTCAACTGCTTGGTAACACAAAAATGCTAATCAGCCAATCACATAGCAGCAACTCAATGCATTTAGGAATCTAGACGTGGTGATGATGACTTGAGGATCAAGCCGAGCATCAGATTGGGGAAGAAAGGGGAGTTGAGGGACTTTGAACATGGCATGGTTGTTGGTGCCAGATAGGCTGGTCTGAGTATTTCAAAAACTGCTGATCTACTGGGATTTTCACGCACAACCATCTCTGCAGTTTAAAGAGAATGGTCCAAAAAAGAGGAAACATCCAGTGAGCAGTAGTGGTAGATGAAAATGCATTGTTGATGTCAGAGGAGAATGGGCAGACCGATTCAAGATGATAGAAAGGCAAAAGTAACTCAAATAACCACTCATTACAACCAAGGTATGCAGAATACAATCTCTGAATGCAACACATCAAACCTTGAAGCAGATGGGCTACAGCAGCAGAACACCTCACCAAGTGCCACTCCAGTCAGCTACGAACAGGAAACAGTTGCTACAATTCGCACAGGCTCACCAAAATTGGACAATAGAAGATAGGAAAAACGTTGCCTGGTCTGAGGAGTCTCGATTTCAGCTGTGATATTCAGATGGTAGGGTCAGAATTTAGCATAAACATGAACGCATGGATCCACCCTCCCTTGTATCAACGGTTCAGGCTGGTGGTGGTGGTGTAATGGTGTGGGGGATATTTTCTTGGCACACTTTGGGCCCCTTAGTACTAATTGAGCATCATTTAAACGCCACAGCCTGAGTAGTGTTGCTGAACATGCCGATCCCCTTTATGACTACAGTACACCCATCTTCTGATGGCTACTTCCAGCAGGATAATTCACTATGTCACATAGCTCAGATTATCTCAAACTGATTTCTTGAACATGACAGAGTTCACTGTACTCCAATGGCCTCCAGTCACCAGATCTCAATCCAATAGAGCACCTCTGGGATGTGGTGCAACAGGGGATTCGTATCATGGATGTGCAGCCGATTAATCTGCAGCAACTGCGTGATGCTATCATGTCAATATAAACCAAAATCTCTGAGGAATGTTTCCAACACCTTGTTGAATCTATGCAATGAAGAATTAGGGCAGTCCTGAAGGCAAAAGGGGGTCCAATCTGGTATTAGCAAGGTGTACCTAATAAAGTGACCGGTAAGTGTATATACGTATGGCAATGTTGAGGTGGTTAAACATTCCCAATGCTGGAGGAAAAAGTAAGTGAATACCTAGATTAATTACTTCAACGAAAGCTAATTGAGTCAAGTAGGTTTCGAACCTGGAGCCAAATTAATGAAATTCCTTTAAAGGTGTGGTTTAGAGCTACTATGATAAAACACACTCAAACAATTTGAAGACTGCTGTTCGTAAGAAGAATCAGCTCATGTGAACCATGCTCTCATGAAAAGGAGCTCTCTGAAGACAGACAATCAAGAGTAGTTGATCTGCATAAGGCAGGAAAAGGATACAAAGCAATCTCAAAGTGTTTAGGCAGCCATCATTTGACAGTTAGATTGTCTATAGAGACAGGTTAGTAATGTGGCTACTCCTCCTAGAAGTGGGTGTCCAACCAAGATGATTCCCAAGACACAATGCCAAATTTTTAGTAGGTTAGGAAGAACTCACGAGTAACAGCTAAAGGCTTGAAGTCATCATAGAAACTGTCATACCTCCCTGTTTATGAGTCTACTATCCGTAAGTCTTTGAACAGACCATGGCAGAACAGAAAGGAGGAAGCTACTGCTCTCCAAAAAAAAAAAATATTACTGTGCGCCTAAGAGCACCTTGGCAAACTGCAAATCTACCGGGAAAATGTTTTGTGGACCGATGAAACAAAAGTCGAATTGTTTTGGAAGAATACTCAACATTATGTATGGTGAAAAACAGGGCACAGCCTACCAACATCAAAACAGCATCTAAACAGTAAAGTAGGGTTAAGGGAATATCATGATTTGAGTTTGCTTTGCTGCCTCATGGCCTGGGCCACTTGCCATCATTGATGAGAAAAGGAATTTCCAAGTTTACCAAAATATCTTACAGGATAATGTCAGGGTGACTGCCAGCTGATGCTTAGTAGAAGTTGGGTGACGCAGCAGGACAATGACCCTAAGCATCAAAAGAAAATCCACCACATACTGGCTTCAAAAAAAGAAAAAACACGGTAGAGATGCCGTGGAATGACCTTTAAGAGAACCTTTCACACCAGACATCCTACAAATGTGACGCTGTGAAACAGTTGTGTAAAAAATAATGGTAAAAAAATCCTCCTGAACGTTGTGCAGGTCTAAACCAGAGCTGTTGAACACACTTGCTTAAAGTCATTGCTGCTAAAGGAGGTTCGAATAGCTATCTTCGAGGTTTCACTTTTTCCTACAGCACTGTGAATGTTTAATTGGTGTGTTCAAAAGAGACGTGAGAAATTAGAATTGTTTGTGTGTGAACAGCTTAACCACTTGCCGACCAGGCCATAGCCGAAAGATGGCTGCAGCGCGGTCGGCTTATTTCTGGGAGGGCGTCCATGAACGTCCTCCCAGAATCTTGCTCCCACGCGCCTTCTGGGGCGTGCACCCGGGAATATCCGTGACCAGCGGGTCTGGAGGACTCAGTGCATCACGGTAAATGGACTCTGACAGCGGTCGTTTATCACGTGAACGTTCCGTTAAATGACAGAGCGATCACTTGTAAACAAACCAACGTCATGTCCGGTTCATCTTTCCCCTCCTTGTACCGATTGGTACAGTGCGAGGGGAGAGATCAGATGCAGCAGGGCTGTGGGCTGGATGTGTACTGCCCATAGCGCTGATCTGTACCCATTCCAGCACTCATCCATCCCAGCAATACTCATCCAGCCATCCCAGCAATACTCATCCATCCTCAGCAATACTCATCCATGCTCAGCCATCCATAGCAATACTCATCCATCCATACTCAGCAATACTCATCCATCCAACCCCAGCCATCCCATCCACACTCAGCTGTGTTAAAGTCTCAAACATGTGGTATCGCCATACTCAGGAGGAGTATCAGACAATGTTTTGGGGTGTAATTTTTGTCATGCACATGCTATATGTTATAAATATTGTATAAATGGACAACTTTGTGTAAAAAAAAAAAAAAAAAAAAATGCGTTTTTTTCGATATGCCTCATAAATTATACGTTGGGGTGTTTTCTTTCCATAATACAGATACTACCCACCGCCATACACTCCTCTTCTACAGATACTACCCACCACCACACACTCCACTCTCCTCTTCTACAGATACTACCCACTGCGGTACACACCGCACTCCTCTCATGTACATACTACCCACCGCCGTACACTCTGCACTCCTCACATGTACATACTACCCACCGCCATACACTCCACACTCATCTTCTACAGATACTACTGATAGGGTTGAAATAATGACTTAGAGTTCCACTTTAATTGTTTCTGTTTTTTTCTTACCTGTGTACGTATCATTTGTTCTATTTAAATTGTTTGTGCTCCTTTCTTACCTGTGTACGTATCAATTGTTCTATCAATCTGTATCTAGATGGAATTTGGAACTGCTGAATAATCATTACATGTTCGCTGATGAGAAACTCTTTGTACCTTAACCTCATTTGGTAATGCCGATAAGATTACTGCTTTTGGAACTGCCTATAAAAGAAGTAAAGGGAGCAGTCCTTTTTTTGGGATGCTCAGAACTTTGATACAGACATACCTGACTCTGTGTCTTAATTCCTATATGAAGCAATAATTTGGCAAAGCAATATAAACTATAAGCAACTTATTTAAAAGTTGAACCTAACATTTTGGCGCTCGGAACAGGGACTCACCGATGATACTACAAGAGGTGGACGAACGCGGCTGACGGAACAAAAAGGAATAGGCATTCCGGGAATCACAGATCAAAAAAAAAACCTGCGCAGGTAAGAAAAAGCTTTATTTTTCATATATTCTGTGCTCCCCTGATTTGTGCCTATCCGTTCTGTCAGTTACGGTTCTCCTGGTTTTAAAACACCAGCCTCTGTAGTGGTGAGTCTAGAATTACTGGATATTTTAGTTTATATTGCTGGAATTATTTGTTTGTTTTGTCTGTCTTGTCTGTCTTGTTGAGAAAGTGAATGAGCCTTGTCAAGGATGGTATGAGTTAGAAGGGGATTGCCGAACTAAGCAACGGAATGCGCCTTACCTCACACGATTGGGAACCTGAGGGCTTGTGAGCTTGGGGGTCTGACGCTTATGCTTAACCTCACATCTAACTCATAAACCATAGACGGGTTGAGAGTATAAGCCCTCTCTGCTCCATAAAGCAGGGATAAGAGTGTATGAGAGGGATTCCCAGATACGGGGAGGGAATAAGGTCTCAACAAAGTCCCGAGATCTAGTCGGATACCTGGCCACTTAAAGGAATGCTTGTATATGTTGTAGCCGCATTTTTGTATATGTTGTAGCCGCATTCTGGTTTGTTATTGGGCTAGCATATAAAGTAATTATTTATTATTGGGCTAGCATATAAAGTAATTCGGTTTCAGAAATCTCATTCCGGAGAGGTTTCTAGAATTCTAGCACCCTAGGAGGAAGGCAACGAGGAACTAGTGTAACTTAGCTGGTTTGCTATTGGGCTAGCATATAAAGTAATTATTCATTCTTGTATATGTTGTAGCCGCATTATATTGTACACTAAGTGTCCCACACGCTACCTAGGCAGGACTGTTAGAATGGGCCAGAGGAACACAAAACCCCGTCAGGGAATTGTGGCGCACTATACGGTGCCACAGATAATTAAGAACATTTATGGGAAAACCGAAGCACAGGACTTAAAGGATGTCCTTCGTAAATTTAAGGTGAAAGGAGCAGCGGGCTTAGACCCGGATGTATGGAGTGAAATAAAAAGGGACAGACAAGGAGAGGTGTTAGAGAAGCAATGGATGCGTCAGGTTCAATGCTTAATTAAGGTCTCAAATAGAGCGAAAGAAGAGGGGTGGAAGTATAATCCAGATTGTGATGGTTGGGATATGAAAGATAGAAGAACAAAAAATGTCGAGGCTCCCAGCTCAGCCATCCCACCCCCATACACTGACGTAGAACGCAAACCACACAAGATATATCCGGTACTTGAGGGGAGAGGATGGGTTTGTCAGGATTGTGGAGCACAAAACCCAGAATGGGCAGTAGAATGTGTGCATTGTGGGGCACAAAAACCTCATCCAGAAACTGTAGCTCCCGTACGCACTGATACACGCATTGTTCAGGTAAACAATCCAGAATTTGGACAAGCAGCCCATCCAAATGCCCCGCCTACTGTCACTCGTAGAATGCAAATAAGGACTTGGGCACCATGGTCGGCAGACACCCTTATGGCATTAATACAGAGCGCCCCAGACCCGGTAGCAAAGCCAGCTGCTTTTTGTAGATTTGTGACACAGTTAATGAATACACATGAAGCGACCTGGCAGGATGGGGAGGATCTATGCAGACACAAAATGACTCTGACCCTGTTTAACCAGTTTATGACAGAAATAGGTCCACACAGACCTGCAGGACAAGTTGATGGGGATGGCAATTTAGAGACAGGACATGTCAGACATATAGACTCAAGGGCCCCTTTTATTGCTAGATTAGAAGCTTTTTGTCAGGCAAAACAGGAGAGGGGGTCCATATCACCCATGAAGCAAATGCCAGGACAGACTGTATTGGAATTTTACTTATCTATGGAAAGTATGATGGCAGATGAGGGATTGGACTTGGCCCTGCCAGTCACAATCCGAGCCTTCAATAAACAATTTATGGAGGGATTAATTCCACAGATAAGTGAGAGACTGAAAGCCTGCACACCAGAGTGGAGGGCAACTAGAGATAGAGGGACGTTGTTACAAAAAGTGCAAGGCATAGAGGCGGACTTAGCAGAAACCAAAGGGAGGAAATCTCATGCTATCAACGCACTCGGGGGTCCCCAAGAGCAAGGTAGAGGTTCCTTTCGCAAACCCCTTACCTGTCACTACTGTAACAAGATTGGTCACATCAGACGCAACTGTAAGAAAAGAATAAGGGATGAAGGAGAGGAAGGTGTTGATTCTCCAGTTAATCAGAGAAGGAACCAGCCCAGGGACAACAAAAATAGTCATATCAGGCAGCAGGGAGATGGTCCACGAGCATGACTCACCCCGGTTTTAGAAAAATCCAAAACAACAATGCTTAAGACAAATATAACGGTTGGTAATAAGAAAATCTCTTGTTTAGTCGATACAGGAGCTTCACGCTCGTTACTTTCTGACTCTGAACTACTCCCTGGCCAAAAATCACCTGACACTTTACTAATAACTGGATATGATGGCATTTTAGCCGACGCCCCGCTTACAAAACCTCTGAAAGTTAAAGTAGGAAACCACATGTTCCTTTCACGCTTTCTGGTATCCAGAGGAGCCCCCACTAATTTGTTAGGAGCTGACATTTTGCAGAAAATAGGAGCTAACATTACCTATCACCCAGATGGCACTGTCACCTTAGCTATAGGGGATAATCAAGAACACATGGAGATGTGTAACCTGATACAATACCTAGAGGAGGAATCGGAATTGTCCGGCACACCTCCTTCAGACTTAGATCAGATTTTGTCGTCCCTTCCAGGAGAACTATGGGAAAAACATCCAGCTGATGTTGGACTTTTGCCCATACCTCCGGTTACCCTACAGCTGATTCCAGGAGCAGTGCTTCCCCAACAAAAGCAGTATCCACTTAGTGCACCCCAAGAGACGGCCATAGAAATGCAGGTCCAATCCTTCTTAAAAAGTGGAGTTCTAAAAGAGGTAAAATCACCGGCAAACACTCCCTTGTACCCGGTTAAAAAGAAATCAGTAGCCGGTAGTCCGGTTAAGTATAGAATGGTCCAAGACCTTAGAGCGGTCAACAAAATACTAGCCCCGATGACACCTTTAGTACCCAATCCACATACATTACTGTCACAAATACCATCAACCAGTATGTACTTTACGGTTATAGATTTAGCGAATGCTTTCTTTTCCGTCCCGCTTGCTGAAGAATGCCAACTTTGGTTCGCATTTTCAATAAAAAAATCGGCAACTAACCTGGACACGCCTACCTCAGGGTATGGCGCATTCACCTACCTTGTATTCGCAAGCATTGCAAACGGTGTTGGGAGAATGGGTACCACCAGATTCCTGTGTATTGTTACAATATGTGGATGATTTATTGTTATGCTGCCCTGACAAAGAAACTTGTTTGGCCACCACCCTTAATTTGTTGCGATTTTTGGCAGAAAAAGGTTGCAAGGTTAATAAGAAAAAGTTACAAGTGTGTCAGGAAAAAGTTATCTTTTTGGGACATTGTATATCACAGGGTACGAGACATCTCACTGAGGAGAGGGTTCAAGTGATAAAGGGAATGTTACCCCCACGGAATTTCAAACAATTGCGTATGTTTTTAGGTATCGTGTCATATTGTAGACAGTGGATACCACATGCTAGCGCTTTGATGCAGCCATTATACGATTGTTTGAAAATTGTACCGTATGTGCTTACAGAAGTAGCTTATGAGTCGTTTATCACTTTGAAAAAGTTGTTGATTTCTGCCCCGGCTATTGGTATACCAGATTACACCAAGATATTTAATCTGTACATTGCTGAGATCACTGGACACGCCACAGGTGTTCTGACACAGGCACATGTAAAACAAAGACCAGTCGCTTACTTTTCAGCAGCATTAGATCCAGTATCTAGAGGTTCACCGTCTTGTGTACGGGTGGTAGCTGCAGTGTCAATTATCATAGATAAGTCATCAGAGATTGTTCTAGACAATCCAGTCGTAGTGCATACCACACATGACATACATGCAATCTTGTCTCAGGTACAGCCCAAACACATTTCAATGGCTAGGCAATTAAGATTACAGTGTACTTTACTCTTACCTCCAAATGTTACTTTTCAGCGCTGTACAACCTTAAATTTGGCCACCTTTTTGCCTCTGCAGTCACCAGATTTGGCAAGGGGGAATGATAGTACTAATAGTACTAGTGAGAAAAGAAATGAGGACACTGACACTCTTTTGTTTAAAGAAGTAGATCAGCACGATTGTTTTCAGCTCATGGAACAGGAGACAATGGGATTCCCACATGTTACAGATACACCGATTTTAAATGCTGAGCACACCTTGTATATAGATGGTAGTAGGTTTGCTGATGACAAGGGTAAATATCACACAGGGTATGCTGTAGTGACTGATACGCAGGTAATTGAAGCACAGGCCTTACCAGCCCACATGTCAGCACAGGAAGCAGAATTAAAAGCTTTAGAACAAGCCCTAGAATACTTAAAAGAACGAGAAGGGAATATTTACACTGACTCTGCCTACGCTTATGGTGTAGCGCACGATTATGGCCACATATGGAGGGCTAGAGGTTATCTGACAGCAGCAGGTACACCTGTAAAACATGGAGAAGGGATTAAGAGAGTCCTGAACAATCTTCAAAAGGTTAAACGAGTAGCCATTATGAAGATAGCGGCACACACGAGCGCAAAAACAATTGAGGCAAAAGGAAATGCATTTGCAGATTTGACTGCAAAACAGGCAGCTCTAGGGGAAGGAAGCCCTGAGACCTTAGCAGCGGTAGAGGTGAGTATCCCAGAACCAACATGGCAGCAGCTGAGTAAATTACAGGAGCAAGCAGGGGAGAGCGAGAAAGATAAGTGGGTCAGGATGGGAGCAGCACCAGACCTTGACAATGTATGGAGGGAAGGAGGCAAAATATGCCTGCCTGCCTCTCTGTACCCAGAAATGGCAGCGGCAGTTCACCTACCCACACACGTCAGTTCCAATTCCATGTATAGGATTGTGAACCAAGGATGGCTCGCCCCTGGATTCAGTAGCACTGCAAGAAACTACTGTGCAGCCTGCCAAATCTGTCTCCTGAATAACCCAGGACAGAGAGTAAAAACCCCACGAAAACACCAGGTCCGGGCCCAATACCCCTTCCAGAGACTGCAAATTGATTACATACAAATGCCTAAGAGCGGCCCTTTTGAATTTGTCCTCGTGTGTATCGATTTATTCTCAGGTTGGCCCGAAAGTTATCCAGTAAAATCGGCTACAGCTAAAGCCACAGCTAAGAAACTGATCACTGAGTTAATACCTAGGTTTGGTCTTCCTGAAACCATAGAATCAGATAGGGGGACACACTTTACAGGAGAAATCATGCAGAATGTGATGACCATGTTAGGGGTTCAACAAAGTTTTCACACCCCTTACCACCCACAGAGTTCAGGATCAGTGGAGAGAGTAAATGGGACAATAAAGTTAAAAATACAAAAAGCCATGCAAGAGTTAAACAAGCCTTGGCCAGAATGCCTGCCTCTGGCTTTATTCTCTATAAGGTACACTCCAACAGGAAAAACAGGATTATCCCCATACGAAATACTTTTTGGGAATGCACCTAGATTAGGTCTATACTTTCCACAGAGTATGCAATTGCAATGTGATAGTTTGACTGCATATGTGATACAATTACAACAACGTCTAACTAAGATCCACAAAAGTGTGTATTCTTCTCTTCCAGACCCTAATTCAATAACAGGTACACATACTCTGCTACCAGGGGATTATGTATATGTGAAGAAACACACCAGAAAGACATTGGAACCCAGGTTTGAAGGTCCTTACCAAGTACTCTTGACCACAGCCACCTCAGTAAAGCTGGAAGGAAAACCTACCTGGATACACGCATCACATTGCAAGAAACAACCCGAGAAAACAACATGATGAAATATCTACTTACAGATTTTTTTGTTGAAGATTGTTGTTTTACAAATATATGCATGGACTCCTGGTATTAATGTACTTGAAGTAGAGGAAACAACAACTTTCGAATGGGCTATAGATGATCCTAAAGTAGCAAATTATTATTGACAAAGGTAGACTAGTACATCTTTCCTCACAGATACAACAGGATACTGCACCACATTGGTGGGATATATTTAGTGGAATGTCTTCTACAGCAACCAATACCTTTCACTGGTTGTTAAGTCCAATGGTAATTATTATTCTAATATTAATATCACTTACAATCACGAATATATGTGTATACAGGAAAATAAATAGGAAAATTAGGAGAATAGACAGGGTATACTGATAAGTGTGTATTGACATCACCCTACTCCTATAAAACTCCTCTTCTTGAATTTTAAGATGTTGGTAATACCTAGGGGGATGGGTTCTACCCCTCTGACAACTCGCGGTCAGGGAAAGGACTCTGGGGAAAAACTGACTAGAACTTATTCATGAGGACCCAGGGGGAAGGAGAGGATGATGTCAAAGGGGGAAATTGATAGGGTTGAAATAATGACTTAGAGTTCCACTTTAATTGTTTCTGTTTTTTTCTTACCTGTGTACGTATCAATTGTTCTATTTAAATTGTTTGTGCTCCTTTCTTACCTGTGTACGTATCAATTGTTCTATCAATCTGTATCTAGTTGGAATTTGGAACTGCTGAATAATCATTACATGTTCGCTGATGAGAAACTCTTTGTACCTTAACCTCATTTGGTAATGCCGATAAGATTACTGCTTTTGGAACCGCCTATAAAAGAAGTAAAGGGAGCAGTCCTTTTTTTGGGATGCTCAGAACTTTGATACAGACATACCTGACTCTGTGTCTTAATTCCTATATGAAGCAATAATTTGGCAAAGCAATATAAACTATAAGCAACTTATTTAAAAGTTGAACCTAACACTACCCACCGCCGTACACTCCACACTCCTCTCATGTACATACTACCCGCCGCCGTACACTCCGCACTCCTCTCATGTACATACTACCCACTGCCATAAACTCCGCACTCCTCTCATGTACATACTACCCACCGCCGTACACTCCACACTCCTCATGTACATACTACCCACCACCGTACACTCCGCACTCCTCTCATGTACATACTACCCACCGCTCTACACTCCGCACTCCTCTTCTACAGATACTACCCACTGCCATACACTCCACATTCCTCTTCTACAGATACTATCCACCGCTATACACTCCGCACCCCTCTCATGTACATACTACCCACCTATATACACTCCGCACCCCTCTCATGTACATATTATCCACCTATATACACTCCGCACCCCTCTCATGCAAAATACTACCCCCCACCATACACACACACACACACACACACACACACACACACACACAGCAGTCAGCGTGAGGGCAGAGGAGGGAAGTTGGCAGTGCTGTGGGGGGGCACACCATTATTTTTTATCTCTTGAATTATTTTTCCCATTATGGGGGGTGAGTGGGGCCTCATGTCTAAGTTTTGCCTAAGGCCTCACAAATTTCTAGAGCCGCCTCTGCCGGTGAGAGCCTAAGCCAGTCACTCCCACCCCCTCCACAGCTCAGCATTTCAATGAGGGCTAGATGTAAAGAGCGGAGAGCTTGTGATTGACAGTCACCAGCATTCTGCTCATGAAATACTGAGAACTGAGTGATCAATAGTGTTTGATTGATCCCTCAGTTATCAGTCTTCGCGCCGGCGGGGGACCGATGCTGCATCCACCTAGGTAACTATAATTTTTTTTTTTTTTTTGTTATCCAATACTTCTCTTTTAAAAGAACACCACCAGACTCAGCATTTCATTTGTATGCCCTCTCCATACTGGATATAGGGCAAGTATAACAGCTAGAGCTGTTTTTTTTTAATTGACACTGGGAAATGCGTTTTGTTTCTTGCCCTAGGCAAGTAAAAAAAGGGTTGTCATGTTTTACAGGATTCCACTATTTATATCAAACAACTGTAATATCTAAAATTATAAAGAAACATGTTATTAAAGGCCACGTATTGCTCTTTTTTCTTTTTTAAAGAATAGCTCAAAAATCAGAACAGGAACTAAAACAAACATTCAGATGTACTTTTTCATGTTAACTAATGTAAAAGTAATGTGTAAAGTAATTTTTTTCTCATAAGTAAAGGTTTTTTCATCAGCTCTTGCATTGTTTTCCCTGGTTTAGCCTTCATCTACATTTCACTTCAGTAGGCACCATTGCTTTTTAGTCATTATCCTGCCTCTGTAGCTTCCTGGACTGAGATGCTGCCTTATGCCGCGTACACACGATCAGAATTTCCGTCAGAAAAACCTTGGATGGTTTTTCCGACAGAATTCCGCTCAAGCTTGCCTTGCATACACACAGTCACACAAAAGTTCTCTGAACTTTCGACCGTCAAGAACGCGGTGACGTACAACTACGACGAGCCGAGAAAATGAAGTTCAACGCTTCCAAGCATGCGTCGAATTGTTTCCGAGCATGCGTAGGAATTTTGCGCGTCGGAATTGCTGCAGGCGATCGGAATTTCGATAGGAACTTTTTTCGTCAGAAAAATTGAGAACCTGCTCTCAATTTTTTGCTGAATTTCCGACCAAATTCTCACATCGGACTTTTGCTGGTGGAATTTCCGATCGTGTGTACAGGGCATAAGAGATATCATGGCCATGTTAATCCCAGTGCCTGTGCAGTTCTTGGCTATGTTCACAAAAGTCTGACATAATTCAGATCTGTGATGCAGCCTCTAAGCTTCCTGAAAAATCACATTACAGTCTGATCAATGGTGGAAAGGAGACTTCTTCCTGCAGTAAAATTGGCCCCACCCATTTTCTTTTAATTTTTAAACAGATTTAAAAAAATGTGTATACATATTGTACATACATATATACATCCACACATACATACACACTATTGGTGAATTTATACATGGAGACTAGTTAGAACCCATCAACATTTTTTCAATCAAATTGCCCGCTTTCCTTCTGTATTAATAATAAAAAAAATCCTCTGTGATCCAGTGATGGTCCGCTTTAAAGATTGAATAATGCCCTACTTCCTGTGAGCCCCAGGATTCAATATCATACCCCTTGGAGATGCTTCATCAATCTGCTGAGGGCTTAGAGGATGATGCTGCAGATAACGACAATGACATAGCATGGCAACGCTCCCTGCAGCATGCAAGACTGTCCACCACACCACCACCACAGGTAGAATAGGAAGAGAACCCAGCGCATCATGTGACTTGTCAGAAAACTGCAGGAAAAAAGGCAAGTTAGGAGGTTGGGGACCGTATTAAATTTTGGAATTAAGCTTTAAGTTACTGTATGTCTGCTAAGATCCCTCAACGAAAAGGGGGATAGAGTAAATATAAATTACAGAGTTGTGTGACTCCTCCCATCAGTATCTGTATGATCATCCTCCCTATAGTTTCACTGCTAGATCTAGCCATATGCATTAAAAGGTGTTCAATCTGATTCCTCTTGTACCAAATAGTATTATAACTGTAATGTCTGCCTTCATTTTGTAAAGCACTGCGCAAACTGTTGGCGCTATATAAATTCTGTTTAATAATAATAATTAATAATGAGGAGATACAAAACCGACCATAAAAAGTTTACTCCTCAAATTGTAATTGTAGCGATAGGATGCGTCCCTAGGCACAAACACAAAAGAGATTTGTGGTAAATATAATGGCCAGAATATGAAATTTGAAACAGTGCCTAATGTTTGGCACTTGGTGCTTGTTCAAATTCAACATATCTGCATCTAATCCAAAGAGAATACAAAGGGTGATCTCCCTGAAAATAATGGGTTACAGTCAATGAAGAGAAAAAACCCTACAGAATAATAAACACACTGACTGCATTTTTTAAAATGTTTATTAAGAGCTTTTTGTCAACCAAACACAATGTTTAAAAATAGCACGTGACAAATATTCTTGGGGGGGGGGGGGGGGGGGGGGGGGGGACATGTAATGGAAAAAAATAGTAAAGACACACAGAAGCAAAACACTCATGGCTACACAGGTGACAAAGAACACAACAAAATGTTCGGGAAAAAACAAAAGCTTTACAACAGTAGCAAGACAACCCAAGCAAATATAGATTAATGGAGCAGGACTGTCATAGGATAAAAGAAGTTTTCTGGATATTACCTACTGTGGGCCATATTGCAGAACTGACCTGTCCAGAAGTCTTCTCTCATTACCAGGAGACTATAATTTTCATTAATAATGAGGCACAAAGCAAAACCTCAGCAACTAGCTAAGATCTTTAATAAGACTAGTATATTACTAGCAGATCTTTGCCATGGTTACTGCACACGTCTATGCTATTTGCACATTATTAAATAAATCACACAGGATAGGTACCACTCAAAACTGATTTTTTTAATTTAGAGATGGGATTAGGCAGGTCACCCACCGACTCATTTCCAAGCTTTGCACATCACTTAGGTGGGTTATTACGAAAAGGTCTCACTTCTAATACCATTGGGTTCTCTAGTTTACATTACCAAAAACACAGAAGCAGGAGTGAGACAACGCTGTCTGGTTTAGGTAATAGCAGAGCAGAAGTTCACTACATGGCATCCATCTGAATTTTAAATATCAAATTTGTGTGGACCTTGGTTTTAAATGGCTAAAAACACCACAACATGTATGAATAAATATGCCTGCCCATTGTGTATTGATAAAGGTGTGTGCAAAAGATTGAATGTCCTATTTATTTTGCATGGAAAATGTGCTATACTCCCAACATAATGTTTGTTTAGCCTGTACACTGAACTACAAGGACATCTATCCACAAAAAGAAAAGAAAACACACACACTACTTTTCCCATTACCTTTAAAACGGCTCTAATAAAACTATTTACGCACACAGATAACTCAGAGTTCACTACATAAAATAATATATCACTCTCATCATGTAGTGATTATCTCCTTTTATCAGCACTGTTAGGCTAGTACTGTGGAAAAGACCAGAGCTACTAGTTCCTATCCACTAGTACACAATCCCACCCATCCACATGAATAACGGGCTTTTCCGAAAGCCAGCTTGGCACCTGATCCCATTTCAAGGTAGCAAAACATTCCTATAGCCTTTGCACCAGAGGAATTAGCCAGTTCCCTTATCAATGTCTATTCTTTTCACTGAAGATCTGTGTGGCTGGTCCCCTAAATAAAAAGGGTTAAATGGAGAAAACGGTTTAGGCCAAGAAGAACATAGCCAGGACCATGTGGTTGATTTCTGCCTGCATCTCCAGAGACTGATCTTATAAAGTATTAGGGAAAAGGATGACATCAGGACCTACAGAAGACTTTTAGGATTTTCAGATGTCAGGTCTTGGCTGGGAATGACAGAAACTGCTGAAAGCTTTGGCTGCCAGGGAAACCTGCCGAGAACATCTGTGTAACCTGGTGTGTATATCCATGAAGATCGGTCAAGCAATGGAAGAGCATTCTTGTATACTTTATGGAACAAGATCATGCTTCATCTCTAAATTTTTTTTTTTGTGGCCACAACCACACACCTTCCTAAACACTTAAGTTAGCTTCTTAAAAAAAAAAAAAAAAAAAAAAAAAAGGGGGTAAAGCAAATAATGCATTAAAGGCAAAAAATATGCTCTCATTGAACCAAAACTTATAGGAAAAAAAAGTTATGTGGTAACCAAGAATTGGGACAATTAAATCATGGCTGACCTCCTGCTTAAACTTTTGCAAGAATTCTAATTGGAGAGACATTATTACACCAGAATGCATTAAAGGCAAAAAATATGCTCTCATTGAACCAAAACTTATAGGAAAAAAAAAAGTTATGTGGTAACCAGGAATTGGGACAATTAAATCATGGCTGACCTCTTGCTTAAACTTTTGCAAGAAGTCTAATTGGAGAAACATTATTCCACCTTAGATTAAGTCTAAAATAAAAACTAAAAGTACAAATAAAAAAAATAAAGAAAATTATAAGTCTGCTTATCCTGCTTGTAGGAAGGAATGAAAGTCTAAAATATTTGTGGGGCATGTAAAAATAACATCACTAGTGAACAAAAAATAAAGCTAGAGAAGGTACCTGAGAAAATAAAATGATGAAGGCAGCCACTACTAGCCTATAAGGACTTTACACCTTCGCTTATCAATCGGGCCCGAGGTACACTGAATATTGTTCAAGCAAAGGAAAAGCATTGTTGTATACTTCATGGAACAAGATCATACTTCATGTCTGTTAAATACTTTATTATTTGTGGCCACACCTACACACCTCCCCAAAACACTGAGACTAGCTCCTACAAAAATAAGGGGTAAAACAAAGCATGAATAAAAGGCTAAGAAAAAAAGGATGCTCTCACTGCACCAAAACTTAAAGGAAAAAAAAAAAAAAAACCACAAGCTATGTGGGGCTGGGGACCTGCTTAAACTTTTGCAAGGTGTTTCTGATGTGAAAGGATTGGGCTATAAAATATTTTGCAAAACATTATTTTACCTTAAATTAAGTCTAAAAGTAAAAAATAAAAATAAAAGTACAGTAAAAAAAAAAAGAAAAAAAAAAGTCTGCTAACAAGTTCCTAAGAAAGAAAAATGCCTGTGGGGGTCTGTAAAATAACATAGGTATATCACTAGTGAAGAAATAAAGCTAGCCAAGGGATCTCATCAACTGGCAGGAATAAAAAAAAAAATAAATAAAAAAAATAAAAAAGGTGAAGGCTGCCACTACCAGCCTATAAAGACTGTGCACCCCTGCTGATCAATTAGACCCAACGTACATTGACACTCCTATCCGCACACCCTCATCTAGCCCAAATTACAGCAAGCTCCTGTGCTGAGGGTGCAAGAGCAGAACGTTTGCTTTTGCTCTAGTTTATTTCAGATGGCGGGTTGGAGTCTGGGGGAGCATTTGTGTGCTTTTACACGGGACAGTTGAATTGTTAAACCAGGACTAACAACCTCTTGCCCCAATGGGTCACACACTGGATATTCTGCTCTTTTTTTCTTGCACACAAGGATTTCTTCCTTTTGACATGTGGCTGCTTCACCCCACTTTGGCCCACTTGAGAAATGCAGGGATGTCTCGCACAGGGACGTGCCTTGTCAGGGCCTTGACTCTGAGGTTACGGTCATCAGTTAGCAGGACAACTTCTCTTCTCAGGCGTATTGGATCATCTGAAAAGAGGACAGAGAGCAAGATGAAAACATAGGACAAGAAAATTAAGAAGGGCATATGAGGTACCAGACTCAGCAGCCAAGGGAAATATGCAACAGCTTAGCAGCAAGTTCTCACAGAGAAGGAACGTGGGAGCGGAGGTCGACTGTGAAGAGGAGGGGGAAGCCTGTCACTATCTGACACTGGTAACCATCCACTGTGTTACAAACCAGAGGCCAGAACTTGTCAGTCCTAGGTCAGAATCTCTCGTATAAACAAGGACAGCTGTGGCAGGTTAATCCTATGACAGATGTTCTTGGGCAGCCCATGATGTCACTTTAATCTGCCACAATAGGACAAGGATTAAGTGGCACCACCAGGTGTTTATATATCAGCATATTAGGTCCAAGAGGTATGCATTGAGTTTTTACCTTTTTTTGATGGCATGAATTCTTTTGCACTGTCCTTGCAGTAATGCAGACAACAAGATAAGATCAAATCATCATTGTTGCCCTGGAAAATAAATACATATTAGAAATTAAAAACACTTCAAGTTTATTGTATTCCATTTCAAACCACCAACATAACAAACCTTGCATCGTTATGTCCCTCTCACATTCATCAATGCACACACCAAGGCCAAATGTATTACTAGTCAAATACCTTACGTTCATGGTTGAGGGAGGAAAAGGAAGAATCTTGATAAAGCCTGCACAAGCATGAACAGACAATACAGATTCCATGCAGAATTTAAGGTTTTGCTGTAGGGACTGAACCAAGGAGCCTATTGCGGCAAACCAAAGCATATCAAAAACGTTCACTCTTCTGCGCTGTGTGGTAAGTCCCAATGTGTTATCAGACTCTTATCTTGACATGTTAGTATATGTGGATAATGCACACCTCGCTGCCTTCCAAAGACTGGGGGAGTCCAAATGAACTGAAAGCATAGGAGGACACAGAGAGTGCATAGGCCTAGCGCATTATCCTCAATACATGTTTTATTCAATAAAAATTGAGGTGAATATACTCACAAACCAGTACTTGTGTCATAGCATTATCATAAAATCATCTGCTTAAATCCATATGCAAAAATCCACAACACTTGTAGTCACGTCATCTAACGCGCTTCAAGGTTTCCCTATTCTTCAGTGCCTTGTTTAGATGTCTCTTCGTGTTGACAAGGAACTTTACAGTCAGGATCAATGCTTTCTCCATTTAGTGCTGCTGTATATAGCTTCCAGCAGCACTAAACAGAGAAAGCGTGAAAGCGGGGGGGGAATGGCTTGTTGCAGCGCATGGAGTTAGATGTTCTGACTGCTCTCCCCCTCGAATATCCTGCCTATTATCCTGCCTGCCTTCAGATACCGCACTGCATCTGCGATATAATTACATCCCGGTATACAGCACACGTTCAGCTACACACCTACGGTGCCAGTCCCGCCCTCTGCGGACATGTCCAGAAGGGGAAGAGACTTTTTATCAGCGCCGGACCGTGACGGCCAAGATGGCGGCTGTCTACCACACTCAGCCAAGGAGGCAGCACAGAAGCTGTTTGCTAAGGCAAACTACAGGGACCCTCTGACCCCCTTGATACCAGCACCGGTAGCAGACATTCCTGATGTGAAGGAGGCGGATCCCAACTGGGTTGAACACCCCGAAGAGTCAGCCATGCGGGACACAGTGAGTACCCCTGCCCTCCTAGCCTCTCATCCTGTAGCCAGTACAACAGGAGTGGAGGACCCTGAACCCACACCCAGGGAAATCCTGGCTGCGGTGACCTCCTGCAACCTTACACACACTGACCTCTGAAGTTAAGGGTGTGAAAATGGAAATAGGTCTAGTCAGACAGGACACGCAAACGCTGAGGGAGCACACGGCTGTTCTGGAGGGCCGCATGAGCACTGCGGAGGATGATATGGCGCCATTGCAGCGTGATGTGAATCATGTGCAATCACTAACTACAGCCCACGCAGCCAAATTAGAAGACACGGAGAACAGACTGAGAAGAAAATGTCAGAGCTGTGGGAATACCGGAAAGGACTCAGGGGAAAAACCCTGTAGCCTTCATCGAGAACTGGCTTACAGAAAGGTTCGGCCCAGAATAATTTTTCCGCATGTTCGCAGTGGAACGGGCCCACAGGGTGCCTGCAAGGCCTCCACGCCCTGGTGAACCACCCAGACCGTTCCTGTTAAAACTACTGAACATTATAGATAGAGATGCTAGCCTACACTTGGCCCGTACCAAAGGAGAGGCGATGAAAATTGATAATGTCTGGATATCATTCTACCCTGACTTTTCAGCTGAACTACAACATCGGAGGGTGAAATTCACAGAGGTTTAGAAATGTTTACGCCGCTTTGATGTCACCTAAGCCGGCACGATTGTGGGTGGCTGCAAACAACGAAACCCACTTCTTTAACAAACTGAATGCTGCCTCTGAATGGCTGGATCCCATGGAGCATACCTTACGCAGGCAGGCGGCGACCTGAATGTCAGCTTATTCCTGCCCAGTTGGGCTGTATTGCTAATCTGAATATTCTTTCCTGCATCATTGGCTTTTACTACTGCAAGGCGGTAAAGAACTTCTGTTTTCCTGTTTAATATACTGCCACTATTGATAGTGGAACTGCAAGCTCCTTTGGAACTCTGGATCACCCAGAGACATTGGGGCCCCCATTTGTATCTGTCCCGCGAGGACGCTTAAAGTTCTTTCTCCCAAGTTTTGTAGGGACTGTGGCTCCAAGTTCAGGTTTGGTTGAGCTACCTATTCTTACGGATGAGCTATAGCCAGCTATGCTGAGCCTCTCAATGGCCGATCGTAGTGTATGTTCTCCACATTTATATTATGACTGCCTATATATGTGACATTTTATCCTGTTATATGATATCCCTGGGGGTACACCCCTGCTCTACTCAGTTTGGGCCCGTGGAAGGTCCTGGACCTCAGACCGTCATTACTGTTACAAATACTTATGCCTCAGTGTTACCTTGTCCTAGATGACCCGGGTGTGGGAAGTATTCTTCCCTCATCTGGGCCAAAGAACAAAGTCAGTCTTTATGGCGGTTAGATAAGACTTGCTGTCCTGGAATGTGCGGGGGTTGAATGATGGTGTGAAACGGGTGGCACTGTTCTCCACTCTAAAGCCATATCCCAACGCGGTGATGTGTTGACCCAGGAAACCCACCTTCAACCTAATGCCCTGTTGCTGCTCAGGCACCAGAGTTTTTTTGACACCAACACTGCTTATTCCAGAGGGGTCAGCAAAAAATGTTCCCTTTCACTTGATCCAATTCCATGTGGATGACCAAGAAAGGTATATCTTTCTGCTGTGTAAAATTGCTGTGGTAGTATGCATTATAGCCAATATATATATATATTCCTCCACCCTTCTCTCCAGACTGCTTGAGATGACTGTCGCAATTCATGGCACCACAATCCAATGTGCCTATATGGGCAATGGGAGGTTTTAATAATCTTCTGGATAAAAGCAAAGACAAATTTATATCAGGTGGGGATGGGATTACCGATCCAGCGGGCCCTACTCCATTTGCTAGACTGATCCCAGAGCTGGGGCTATGTGATGTGTGGAGGAATAAATTCCCTGACTGAAAACGTTACTCTTGTTACTCTGCTTGCCACAAGGGACTATCCTGTATAGACTACTGCTTTAGTAACTCAATGGCGCTGTCTATGATACAAATGGCAGAATACCTTCTACAAACTATCTCTGATCACTCACCACTAAGAACACAAATTGCTGTTCCGGGTAACTCTGGTCCCAAGTTATGGAAGGTTAACCCCATCTGGTTTAATCTCTTCCCACCCACAGACCCACTCACAATGGGGATCAAATCCTTCCTCTACTATAAGGGTACGATGTTCCTTGGGGTGGTTTGGGATGGCCTTAAGGCACATGTCCGTGGGCTTATGATCAAACAAATCTTCATTAAAATGGCCACTAAGGAAGCACGTAAACCGGAGGAACGGTATATTAAGAATCCTTCACCTGCCTCGGAACGTAGTTGGTTGGCTGCCCAATCTCTACACCAACAAGTCATCCTTACAACTGCTGAGAACAAACGGTTCTTTACACAACGGAAGTACTTTGAAGAAGGGGAGAACACTGGGCATGTACTAGCAGTAACAGCTCGGTCACAACAGGGAGAATCACATATAGAAACTATCCAGGACTCTGCAGGGAACAAGGTTCGGGATGTAGCTCAAATCTTAGACGTCTTCAGCATCTTTTTTAAAGAGCTGTACGCCTCTAAGGTTAGCCCCACGGAGGAAGAACTGGTGCAATTTGTGGATCAGTGTACTCTTCCATCCTTATCTACAGAGGGCCGTAGATTACTCAATGAACCGATTACAATTGAGGAACTGACTGAAGCAGTGGCCGCTATGGCCAACAGTAAATCCCCAGGGACTGATGGACTACCTGCAGAAACGATGCAGTGAATCTCTCTTGCCCACACTTCTGGAGACTCTGAATGATGCTCTTGGGAGAGGGTCTTTGCCTGTGTCTATGAGGGAAGCTATAATTGTTGTATTGCCAAAACCGGGGAAGGACCCCTTATTGCCTGACTTCTATAGGCCAATATCGTTAATAAACACAGATATTAAACTACTGGCCAGGGTACTTGCCACTCGTCTAGCGAAAGTGGTATCGGGACTCATATACCTTGACCAATCAGGCTTCATACCTGTACAATCAATGGCACCAAATATTAGACAACTCTTTCTAAATATACAGGTTCTGGTTGACAACCCGGGCAACAGGGCTGTGTTCTCGCTCGATGCTGCCAAAGCTTTTGACAGCATTGAGTGGAGATACCTATGGGCTGTATTGCATAAGTTTAGAGCTGGGAAGACCTGTCTTGCATGGATTCAGCTGCTTTATACAGCTCTCAGTGCGAGAATACGCATTAATTGGGGTACTCTCAGGAAGACCTGTCTTGCATGGATTCAGCTGCTTTATGCAGCTCTCAGTGCGAGAATACACATTAATGGGGTACTCTCGGAATCTTTTCCCTGCACCGTGGAACCAGACAGGGGTGTCAATTGTCCCCTCTGCTCTTCGCCTTGGCGCTGGAACCTCTGTAGGCAATGGTGAGAGTTTCTCCAGCCATAGTGGGATTTCATAGGGGTGAGAGGGTAGACAAACTCTCCCTATATGCTGATGACACCGTAATATACCTAGGGGACACAGCAGGATCCCTGGAGGCTGCCATGCGACTTGTAGACAAATTTGGTCAACACTCAGGATTTGCCATTAATTGCCACAAATCCTTACTGATGCAGTTGGACCCTTTGCAGGCAGCCCTTCCTCCTAAAGAATCCCAGGTCGAAGTGGTTAAGTCCTTTATATATTTAGGGGTACAGGTGACAGGGGATGTAGGAGACTATGTCACATTGAATATTAAACCTATCTTGCAGAAATTTAGGCAAAAGTACTCTAGTTAGTGCAAGCTGTCACTGGCAGAGCTAACCTCATCAAAATGGTATGGCCTCCCCAGTTGCTGTACATTCTCCACAACGCTCCCGTGTGGATCCCTCAATATTGGTTCGCCTGCATTGACTCTCAATATAGAGAGCTGATCTGGAAATATGGAGTTGCTAGGGTTAAACTGGCTACGTTACAATACCCCAAAGCCCAGGGGGGACTGGCGGTACCTCATTCTTTTACATACTTTCTGGCCGCCCGTGTTGCAGCACCTGGCTGGGTGGGATCTCACATTGGTGGCTGACCCCTCCAGGACATTGCTGATTAAATCCTTATTGGAGTTTTCCGCTTTGTCTCAGCTGCAAATGGGCCTGCCAGAAATGCCCGGTCGATGCCCTACAATCCAACTCCTAGAGAAACATTGGGTAGAAATAAAGCATAGATTAGGTGTCACAGGGTTTTTTTTTTACTGATACCCCTCCGTCATGCTCTCAGGGCAGGACATCAACGTTTCAGGTAGAGGATTCCAAATATTTTATGGATATTCTCTCCACCTCTGACAAGAAGCAGATTATATTTAAAATAAATGCATTTCAATTGATGTATATACAAGCCCCGGTTTTGCTGCCCCGTAGAGGAAATGGGTGGCAGATGTCGGCCCTATAGATGGGGATACTTGGGAACAGATTCTAGCGGCTGGTCCACTTGTGTCAGTATCAGCGGCCCATAAATTGTCTCACCTGTTAATTCATCACCGCGTGTATCGCACGCTGATACAGCTACAAAAATGGGGTAGACGGGATTCGCCCATATGCCCGAAGTGTCAAATACACCAAGAAACACTTATACACATGTTATGGAGATGCCCAAAACTAGTCAAATATTGGCAGGAAGTCATCCAAACTATAAACAATATATTTAAGGTTCAACTTGATTTTACTCTGGTTACGTGCATTCTAGGTGGACTGACAGAAGAACTTTACTCCCCAACTACTTATACGGCCCTGGTTAGATTACTCTATCGAGCGAGAAAACTGATAGCAAGATATTGGTTATCCTCGAATATACCTACCTGTCAGCAGTGACTACAACAGGTTAACAATATATTGAGAAGGGAAAAGAATAAATACCTTTACAGAAATACCCCTAATAAAATGTAAAAAAAATTTGGAGGGAGTGGCTGGAGACTCCAGGGGTGGCTCCCCCTCAGCTCATACTTACTAGACTACTTCAAACTTGAGAGCGTCATGTCCGGCTCTAAATGAGGTGTCAAATGGACATTGGTAGATTGGTGCGATATGTATTTAGGTACAGAGGAGATACATACACTGGAAGAGTTTAGGGGGGGGAGGGAAGGAAACAAAAAATAGAAAATTCCTTTTATTGTTATAAGTGATGTTTATGTTTGTTTGGATCTTACTGTTATTCTACCCATGGTGCAGGATCCACTGTCAAATTGGTGTGGACTCTATGCTAACAATTTAATACTTTATGAGACGAAATCGAATCTTTGATTATTTACCCATTTAGTATGGAGTCTATACTTGATTGTGTTTTCTACCTTTGTCTTTGCACAATAAAATCTTTTATTGATAAAAAAAAAAAACAAACAAAAAACCCCCCCAAAAAACAGAGAAAGCACGGATCCTGACTGAAAAGCTCCTTGTCTACACTAAGAGACATCTAAACAAGGCTCTGAAGAAGAGGGAAACCTTGAAACGCATTAGCCGATGGGACAAGTGTTGTGGATTTTCGCATATGGATTTAAGTGGATGATTTTATGATACTGCTATGACACAAGTACTGGTTTATGAGTATATTCACCTCCATTTTTAATAAATAAAACATGTATTGAGGATAATGCGCTAGGCCTATGTGCCCACTGTGTCCTCCCGTGCTTTCTTGCTGCAAACCAAAGTATTAACCAATAAGCCCCTTGTAAGGTAAAATATTTTTTTCAAAGTGTATAAACCACTCGTTTTTCACTTTGTGCTAGTTAAAAACTATCTCAGAGTGCACAGGCCACATGATGGCTAACTGGTTAATATTTATAGGTTTCAGCATTAGTCTCCAGTTCAATTCTCTCCAGGGACATCTTCTGCATGGAATTTTTATTTTCTGCCTTGCTTAAACAGGGTTCCTCAACAATTAAACACACATTGGGTTGTTAACTATCTTTCCCGCAAATCTACTCTACACAAGTGTGCTTGTATCACAATGGTAAGGACAACACAGGCAGTAAGTTCATGTGGTTAAGGACTGCTATGAAAGGTCTATTTATTCTATAAAGCACTCTGCAAAATACTGTTCCTAAATTAATATAAGAAATAAATAATAGCAAACAGAAGAAGCCACAGGAGTAAGCAGAGGTCAAAACAGACTGTATTCCATTACATAGGAGATAAAGGTCAGTCAGAAAAATCTAAGAACGATGGTACCTTCTGCCCAGAAATGTCCTCACTGCGAAAGGCGATAGACTCCAGCTCATTGCCACGACTTGTAAGCGCTCGCAGATTGGGGTCTCGAGACTCAAACCTCTGCTCCAGAAACTGGATGGCTTTCTTTGCTTTCTCCTGAAGTGAGCGAGTATTTCCAGCACTGCGTTGATCAAATTCCTGTCCTTTGGCAAGACCATCCAGCTCATGGATAACTGCAAAACAAAAATATGCCAATAGCAGACAAGGGTATCAGAGGAAAAAAAAATGGAAACCATAAGAATACATAAAAGAGACAGGTTATGAGTATGAACGCCTAAGTTAAGATCCACCATTTCATATATCTTATTATAAGAACTGTACCAAAGCAGGCCAGAAGCTTCAAACTTCATTATCAAAGAGTGTACTTGGAATAAATTAAAGGTGCCCTTACAGTGCCTTGAAAAAGTATTCATATTCCTTGAAATTTTCTACATTTAGTCATGTTACATAAAACAAAAACATAGCTGTGCTCTTGAGCGTCTGTGGCATAAGACTAAGGCCCCTTTCACACCGGGGCAGTGGGGGCGTCGGCAGTAAAACAGCGCTATTTTTAGCGTCGTTTTTGTGGCTGTATTCGGCCGCTAGCGGTGCGGTTTTAACCCCCGCTGGCGGCCGAAAAATGGTTAAAACCGCTCGTACAGCGCAGCTATAGCCGCGGTATTGCCGTGGTATAGCCGTGCTGTCCCATTGATTTCAATGGGCAGGAGCGGTTTAGGAGCGGTGAACAAACCGCTCCTTCACCGCTCCAAAGATGCGGCTCGCAGGACTTTTTTTACCGTCCTGCCAGCGCACCGCTTCAGTGTGAAAGCCCTCGGGCTTTCACACTGAAAAAACAGCGGAGGCTGTTTAGGGGCGGTTTTCAGGCGGTATTTTTAGCGCAATAACGCCTGCAAACCGCCCCAGTGTGAAAGGGGCCTAAGTCTCTCAAAGACTTCAACCAATGCAAATCTGCTCTCTACAAATACACTTCTTGCCTCCACACTGCCAAGCAGACCTATTTTACCACTCTTATTAACAGCTTCTCATCCAGTCCCCGTCGACTCTTCTCTACCTTCAACTCTCCACTTCGTCCTCCACTACCTCCCCCCACTAACTCACTCACTGCCCAGGAGATTGCTAATCACTTCAAAAATAAGATTGACACAATTCGTGATGAACCCTACAGGTCTCTCCCCCAGTTAACACCTTATGTCAACAGGTTCAATTGACACTCCCCTTATTCAAACCTGCTACTATAGACAAAGTTGCTAAACTAATTTCTAACACCCACCTAACCACCTGTCCCCTGGATCCTATTCCCTCTCAAATACCACGGTCACCCTCTTACTCTATCCTACACTCTCTAACCCACATCTTCAATCTCTCCCTCTCTTCCGGCATCTTCCCCAATGCTTTAAAACATGCACTGCTCACCCCCATACTTAAAAAGCCGTCCTTGGACCCTACCAATCTTAATCTACGCCCCATCTCCTTGCTCCACTTTTCTTCTAAAATCCTTGAATGCCCGGTCTACAACCAACTGAGTAACCACCTCGAAGAATAACCTTCTTAAACCCCTTTAGTCTGGATTAAGCCCTCAACACTCAGCAGAAACTGGTCTTCTAAAACTCACAAATGATTTACTAACTGCAAAAACCAACGGACACTATTCTGTACTCCCACTACTGGACCTTTCGGCTGCCTTTGATACGGTTGACCTCCTCCTCAAAAAAACTTTACTCCCTCGGTCTCCGCGATGGCGCTCTTCAGTGGCTCTCATCCTACCTATCCCAACACACCCTTCAGTGTCACTTACAATTCTACTTCCTCCTCTCCTCTTCTCTTCTCCATCGGTGTCCTCCAAGGTTTTGTTCTTGGACCTCTCCTATTTTCAATCTACACCTCTTTCCTTGGTCAGCTGATAGCCTCACACGGCTTTTAATATCATTGCTATGCTGATGACACACAAATCTATCTCTCCGCCCTGGAACTCACTCCATCAGACTCCTCACGCATCATTAACTTACTAACAGACATATCTGTCTGGATGTCACACCACTTCCTCAAACTCAACTTGTCCAAAACCGAACTCATAATATTTCCTCCCCCACGTGCCTCTTCTGACTTCACAACCATGCACCAATCCCCACATGCCAGAGTGCTAGGTGTTATGCTGGACTCTGAACTCTCCTTTTGGCCCACATCCAATCCCTTTCCAAAGCTTGCTGCCTCCACCTCCGCAACATCTCCAAACTACATGCCTTCCTAACCAATAAAACCACAAAGCTCCTGATTCACTCCTTGGTTATCTCTCGCCTTGACTACTGCAACTCTCTCCTCACTGGCTCACCTTTAAGTAGACTATCCCCCCTTCAGTCCATCATGAATGCTGCTGCCAATTCACCTTACAAACCACTCAGCATCTGCTACCCCTCTCTGCCAATCCCTCCATTGGCTGCCACTCGCCCAAATTAAATTTAAAATACTAACAATAAGTTACAAAGCCATCCACAACTCTGCCCCCAGCTACATCACTAGCCTAGTCTCAAAATACCAACCTAATCGTCCTCTTCGTTCCTCCCAAGACCTCCTGCTATCTAGCTCCCTCATCGCCTCCTCCCATATCTGCCTCCAAGACTTTTCCCGAGCCTCTGCTATCCTCTGGAATACCCTGCCCCCCCCCCCCCCCGAGTCAATAGTTTATAGAACCAAATTTCACTACAATTACAGCTGCAAATCTTTTTGGTGATGTCTCTACCAGCTTTGCATATCTAGAGAGTGATATTTTTGCCCATTTTTTGCAAAACAGCTCAAGCTCTGTCAGATTGGATGGAAAACAAGTCTTGTCACAAATTCTCAATTGAATTTAGGTCTGGACTTTAACTGAACCATTCTAACACATGAATATGCTTTGATCTAAACCATTCCATTGGAGCTCTGGCTGTATGTTTAGGGTTGTTGTCCTGCTGGAAGGTGAACCTTGTCCCAGTCTCAAGTCTTTGGCCTACTCCAACAGTTTATCTTCTAAGATTGCCCTGTATTTGGCTCCATCCATCTTACCATCAACTCTGACCAGCTTCCCTGTCCCTGCTGAAGAAAAGCATCCCCACATGATGGTGCCACCACCATGTTTCACAATGGGGATGGTGTGTTCAGGGTGATGTGCAGTTTTAGTTTCCTGTCACACATAGCATTTTGCTTTTAGGCCAAAAAGTTCAATTTTGGTCTCATCTGACCAGAGGACCTTCTTCCACGTGTCCCCCACGTGGTTTCTCACAAACTGCAAATGGGACTTCTTATGGCTTTCTTTCAGCAATGGCTTTCTTCTTGCCACTCTTCCATAAAGGCCAGATTTGTGGAGTGCATGACTAATAGTTGTCCTGTGGACAGATTCTCCCACCTAAATTGTGGATATCTGCAGCTCCTCCAGAGTTACCATGGGCCTCTTGGCTGCTTCTGATTAATGCTCTCCTTGTCCAGCCTGTCAGTTTAGGTGGACGGTCATGTCTTGGTATATTTGCAGTTGTGTACTCTTTCCATTTTCGGATGATGGATTGAACAGTGCTCCGTGAGATGTTCAAAGCTTGGGATTTTTTTTTTATAACTTAACCCTGATTTAAACTTCTCCACAACTTTATCCCTGGCCTGTCTGGTGTGTTCCTTGGCCTTCATGATGCCGTTTGTGCACTAAGGTTCTTTAGCAAACCTCTGAGGGCTTCACGGAACAATTGTATTTATGCTGAGATTAAGTTACACACAGGTGAACTCTATTTTAGGGCTGCAACTAACGATTATTTTCATAATCGATTAGTTGGCCGATTATTGTTTCGATTAATCGGTTAATAACCTTAAAAGAAAGTGTGGTGTATAATTTAGTTAATATGTAAAGTTTAAAAAAAAGGCAATTTATTCCTAAATATCTTTATACGCAGGGGTAAATATAAATAACCAACTATATGGTTAGGGAGTAAAATCTTTAATCCTCTCTGAGAACAGACAGAAGAGATATACTCTATATACTATTAGAGGTTGAATCTGGTAAATATCAGACTCAGATCAAATTTTTTTATTTCAAGAAAAAAGAAATTCTAGACTGTTCTGCAGATTTTCAAACAGAACTGTAATATTACATGCTTTTCTGCATCTTCTCCATTAAAGTATATTGAACCAAAAAAGCACCCTTTCCAAATACACAGCAGCTGAAAAAAGCATAGATATGAACGTTAAATGAACTGTAGTGCATTTCTGCAAAAACGCACCAAAAAACACATAGGTGGGAACCAGGCCTAAGACATTTAGTAACATAATGGAGTTAAAAATAAAAAAATAGCCCTTTGTTTTTTTACTGTGCAACATTGAAAGTAATATTTACAGTAGAGATTTTTTGCTCTTTTTGTACTATATAGGGCTAATTTTAGCTTTTTTAACCCCATTATGTTACTGGCCGATTAATCGATTATGAAAATAGTAATCAATTAATTTCATAATCGATTAGTTGTTTCGGCTCTACTCTATTTACTAATTAGGTGACTTCTGAAGGCAATTGGTTCCACTAGATTTTAGTTAGGGGTATCAGAGTAAAAAAAGGCTGAATACAAATGCACGCCACACTTTTCAGATATTTGTAAATAATTTTGAAAACCATTTATCATTTTTCCTCTACTTCACAATTATGTGCCACTTTGTGTTGGTCCATCACAAAATCCCAATAAAATACATTCACGTTTTTAGTTGTAACATGACAAAATGTGGAAAATTTGTATGAATACTTTTTCAAAGCACTGTATATCTGATAATCTGAATATCAGGTATCAGATAAATGCTTATAAAAATATCAGTCAGACGTGGGTCTTCTCTGCCTGACTGGTAATACTGCATCGTGGAACAGTCAAAATAATGGATACACTAACAGGTCCCCCCCTCATCATATGCCTTGGTGTGCCATCACTTGATGGGCAATAAGTGTTATTTTGTGAAAAAAAAAATGTAAACAATAATAGACCATGTATTATATACTCTGTATTATATATTTGTACATACACACAGAGTGGGCACTTTATTGGGGGAATATGCTTTGCAATACAAACTGGCAAACAAACCATGTGGCTGCAACTCTGCAAGTAAAACACACAGATACAATAAGGTCAATGAGTGCAGCTCTTTGAATAAACATCAGAATGGGGAACATGGGTGATCTTAGCAACTGCATTTGTGGAATGATTGCAGGTGCCAGTCATTGTGGTTACAGAATCTCAGAAACTGCCTATCTTCTAAGATGTTCATGCAGCTTCTGGGGCTGCCTTTCTCAAATAGGGTTCCTCCACAGGTTTCTAGGGGTTCCATGAGCTGTGCCTGATTAATCTCCTATTTGATGATCCCTGCATAGTTCTGGGTCTAAGGCCATTGTTCCAAACAAGCAGCATAACACCAGAATTACACCTTTTAGCTATCAGGAAGGGTTCATTCTGACCAAGACCGTAAGAGGGCATTCTACCTACTTAACACCATTTTTTACGGAGCATTTTCCCCACTGAGCACCAGTGAATTGGTTTAACAAAGGATTCCCAGAGACCCAGGAAATATTTCAAGGATTCCTCTGGGATAAAAAAAGGCTGAGAAAGGCTTCTCTAGAGGTTAATATTGATTTGTAGAACATCCCATGTGCGGCAAATTTGTGAGTGAAAATGCATCGTTAATGGCAGGGGTCAAACGAAAATTACCAGACTTGGGTTATAGACTCGTACCTTCAGGTGATTGGACACTGGCAAAACTTTTGGAGACACGCCTCTTGGCACTTTTCCTATAACTCTACCCCACTCTGAGTCCTCAGTACTGTACTCCAAGATATGGAATTTGCAGGTAAATCAAAATTTCTCTTATATTAATCATGCAGTACAGGACACAGGCAAAATATTCTTAGATCCTGGGATGTTCCCAAGCAATGAATGAGAGATAAGGGCATAAATGGCAAACAGAACTGTGCCAACAGGCCCAGCAACGATGACAACGGTCAAAAAGACTCAACTTCAGTGTGCTTCTGCAAGAACCTTGAAGCCGAAAGATGCATTCACAGATTTGACATCCACCTGGTAGAACTTATGAAACAGTATGAACAGAGGACCAGGTGGAAACCTTACACAGCTGGGCTACAGAGGCCTGGTGCCAAAATGCCCAAGAAACTCCCGCCGTTCAGGTGGAGTAGGCACATAAAAGCCCAGGAGATTTATCCTTGAAAGTGTAAGCTCTAGCGATTGGATTTCTCATCTATCTTGTGAGGGTTGACTTGGGAAGAAAGACTGGTCTTGGGTATAAACCAACTTTGTCTTTATGAAGTATGGGGAACAGTTCCTAACAAGAGAGCCGCCAACTCAGACATGTTTGACAGGCATAATAGCAGCCAAAAAGTCTAATTTGTGGGAAAGGTCATCTAAGGGAGTATCCCCGATGGGTTCAAGGGTGGTTTCTGTTTCGGCACGGCAGCGAGAACAAGCTAAAAATCCCAAGGAAGCAGAGGGTGATGCAATAGGGGCAGTACCGTGAAGAAACCAGCATTCTTACAAATAATAATAATAATGCTGAAACCTGTCCCCTCAGAGTGCTTAAAGTGATATTAAATGTATTTTTTTCGATTTTAAAAATAAATAGCTATACTTACCTGATCTGTGTAATGGTTTTGCACAGAGCAGCCCCAATTCTCCTCTTCTCGGGTCCCCCGCCGAAGCTCCTGGCCCCTACTCCTCTCAGAGCGCTCCCATAGCAAGCCGCTTGCTATGGGGGCAATCGTGTGTGCTCTCTGTGTGTCATTAAGAACGCGATCGGGCTTGGGTGAGTATTAGGGAAGAGCTGCATACTGAAGTTTTTTTACCTTCATGCATAGAAACGACTATCGTTTACAAGCAGGATGGAATAGAGGGCCCTGAGACAGCAGATCTTGCCATGGTTGGGAAAAGGCCAAGGGATGCCTGCTAGTAGTTTGAGTATGTCTGTGTACTAGGTTTTTCTGGGCCAATTCAATGCAATGGGAAACACCACTTTCCTCTCTTGCTCTCTCGCTTGGAGGAAATGAGGCAGAACTTGCACTGGAGAGAAGGCATAGCTTAGTCTGAACTAAGACCAGGGAATCATTAAGGCATCCAAGGCCAGTGCGAAAGGATCCTTGGTAATGGCTACAAACAGAGGTAGTTTGTTGTTGAATCTGGAGTCTAGGATGTCTACATCTTGAGTCCCCCAATGCTGACAAATCAGACTGAAGACATCTGGGTGAAGATGGACCACTGGAACATAAACTACTCTATGGATGTGGACTACAGCGATGGCTGGACAGTTTCCATGAGATCATCTGCTTTGCGTCCTTCAAAGTTGTAAGTTTACTGGTGCCCACTTGGTGGTTGGTGTAAGCCACAGCCCTGGTATTATCTGAGTGCTCCCTGATTCAGGGTCCTTGCAGAAGACAAAATGTCCAATGCTGCAGAGCCATTTAGGGATACTTCCCTATTGTTAAAGCTGGGCTGGAGATCCACCAGAGTAGGAAATTCCTTGCTTGGCAAGACAGGAGTATGGGTAAGGTCAATAGAAAGAGTATGCTTGCTCCAAGTCAACAAGATTTTGTGTTGGAGAAGTATTGAATGAAAATGGGCAAATGCTACAGCCTCAAAAGGAGGCTATCATAAGGTCGAAAACACACACACACAGAATCTTGCTGTGAATGTCACTTTGACCTCAATTCCTCAAAATGTGAGATCTGATAAATAAATATATATATATATATATATATATATATATATATATATATATATATATATATATATATATGCATACATACATATACATTTGGATGTGTGCAAGACAAGACCCAAGTATTCCAGGCGAAGCTTTTTTAAATCGTTCACCCAGCTAAAAGCCTGGAGCATTTGAATTGTAATGTGGATGTTTGTCAACAGCTGGAAGGGAGACAAGCCATTCAAGAAAATTTTGTCTTGATAACCTGTAACTTACTGTAGATGCCATGAGTTCTGAGAGCAAGAAGGGGTGCTAGGACCTTTGTGATTATTTTGGGAGCAGAAAATAGGCCAAAGAACAGTGGGACAAACTGGAAATGACTGTCTGCCACTGCAAAACGCAGAAAGCGCCGATGAGGCATATAAATGAAAATATGCAGTTAGCCATCTTGGATGTCTATGGATGCTAAGTACTCCGCTTGTCTCAGAGATTCTGATCTTGCTGATTTCATGCAAAATTTTGGAATTTAACCACTTCAATACAGGGCAATTATACACCTTCCTGCCCAGACCAATTTTCAGCTTTCAGCGCTGTTGCACTTTGAATGACAATTGCGCGGTCATGCTACACTGTACAGAAACTACATTTTTATTATTTTGTTCCCACAAATAGAGCTTTCTTTTGGTGGTATTTGATCACCTTGGGGATTTTTATTTTCTGCTAAACAAATAAAAAAAGACCGAAAATTTTGAAAAAAATTGTTTTGTTTCAGATACAAACTTTGTAAATAATTAAATTTTCTCCCTCACTGATGGGGCAGCACTGATGGGCATCGATGAGGTGGCACCAATGAGGTGGCACTGATGGGCACTGATAGGCATTGGGCACTGATCAACGGCTCTTCCTGTTTACTTCGTGATCAGCCGTGATTGGACACGGTTGATCACGTGGTATAGAGTCTCCGTCAGAGACTCTTTACTGAGATCGTAGTTGCGGTGTGTCAGACTGACACACCGCAACAACGATCGCCGCGATGCGCGCCCCTGGGGGCGCACAGCGGCTTAATATCCTGAAGATGTAATTTGACACCCAGTCAGGATATTGAAACCACTTTGCCGCTTTCATTTTGCTATATGGAGGGTGGCAAGTGGTTAAAGCTAGGGAAAGTTGATGAATTTTTAAGTCCAGAATAGTCCGCATACCCCATTGGGCTTTAGTACTGTGAACAGGTTCCTTTGAACTTGTTAGAGAAGTGGTCTAGGATGTCTGTGACCCGGAAAGATGCAAACTGTAATATAACTCTTATGCCCCATACACACGGTCGGATTTTCCGATGGAAAATGTGTGATAGGACCTTGTTCTCGGAAATTCCGACCATGTGTAGGCTCCATCACACATTTTCCATCGGATTTTCCGACACACAAAGTTTGAGAGCAGGATATAAAATTTTCCGACAACAAAATCCGTTGTTGGAAATTCCGATCGTGTGTACACAAATCCGACGGACAAAGTGCCACGCATGCTCAGAATAAATAAAGAGATGAAAGCTATTGGCCACTGCCCGGTTTATAGTCCCGACGTACGAGTTTTACGTCACCGCGTTCAGAACGATCGGATTTTCCGACAACTTTGTGTGACCGTGTGTATGCAAGACAAGTTTGAGCCAATATCCATCAGAAAAAAAACCTAGGATTTTGTTGTCGGAATGTCCGATCAATGTCTGACCGTGTGTACGGGGCATTAGGAGTGAGTGTGTCCCTTCACTGGGAACAGGGCTTTGGGGAAGACCTGCTGGGCTTTGAGGCCCAAGTCCTGTGCTGAAAGGAAGGGCTGAACAGAAGTCTGGAAGTCTGGGTATAGAAATTTGAATGAATCTTTAATGAATGTGTCATGTGCTTCCCCAGACATCTTCCTTGAAAATGTGGTGTCTTTTACAGGCAGCTTCAGCTGCCCAGACTTTTAGCCACATAATTCTACAAATATGAATGGAGATAGGTGCCATTCTGGAAATTTGTCTCATGACATGGCATACACACACAGTGCCGCTCTTCCTGGCCGTGCCTGCATAGTATAGTAGTACCCATCAACTTTTATTGGCCTCCAATGTGCAGATGCGGCCAAAAAGAAGAGGATGTGGGCATCAGATCTGAATAAGTATGCATCTGTGACAGGTCAGCGGAAAAGGGCAAAAAGTTTGAGGCCTCATGTACACTGCTACTGCTAAACGGACGTTTAGGTTTCAAGTACATGGGATGTTGTTCAACCCCTCCTTAACGATTTAACTTGACAGCTAGAAAACAGCATAAAAAAAAAAACAGCCGTTCAGCCGCGTTTACATGCCGCGTTTGCGTCTAGAAGCGTTTGTTAAAATGAAAAACGCCTGTAACTGAAATGAGTTACCGCGTTTACAAGCTGTTAGAGGCATTTGGCGTTTCAAATGCCTCTGAGCCCATTTTTTTGCGTTCCAAAAAAGCTTCTAAACTCAACTGCCTAGAAACGACTATAAACGACCCTGTGTACATGTACTGATAAGATAACAGAGGAGAGTTCAGGGGCAGCTGAAAAAAAATGCCCAACTGCTCCTAAACGTCCGTTTACCAGCAGCAGTGTACATGAGGCCTAAGGAGCAGTTGCGCATTTTTTTTTTTAACAGTTTAGAGGCTTATTTTGGAACGCAAAAAAATGGGTTCAGAAGCTGAGTTTAGAAGCATTTCAAGCGCCAAACGCTTCTAAGCGCGGCAACTCGCGTTTAGTTTACAGGCATTTTTAATTTTTGGCTATTTTTTTTTTTTATAAAAAAATACATTTTTTAAAACGCTTCTAAACGCAAACGCGACATGTAAACGTGGCAAAGCGGACGTTTTAAACGTGGGTTACTATCTGTCAAGTTAAATCATTCAGGAGAGGGTGTAAAAACGTCCTGTGTACATGAAACCTAAGAGCCGGCACTCTTAGGGCACTCTTAGAAGCGGCACGACTTGCAGGTCGCCTCACCGAGGCGACCTGCACACGACTGCCACGGCGACTTGCGTATAGAAGTCTATGCAAGTCGCCCCCAAAGTAGTACAGGAACCTTTCTTCTAAGTCGGAGCGACTTGTGTCGCTCCGATTAGAACTGTTCCATTGTACAGAATGGGAGGCGACTTGTCAGGCGGCTAGGTCGCCTGACAAGTCGCCCCCGTGTGAACCGGCTCTAAGTCTATGGGTCTCCACAGCGCAGGCACAACGGTGTTGTATGTTGTTGTATGTAACACACAAAAGGAGGCTGCGGATATTGGATTTCGATAAGTATGCTTCTGGAGGGAGAGGGGGGGATCTGTTTGTTCAGCAAAGGGGCACAAAGAGAATAAAGCTATGTTTCAACTATTGCGTCCCCAAAGTCGCACGATTTACACTGCGACTTTGCTATGCGATTTTTGATTTTTTGATGTGATGTCATGCGACCGGTGAAAACCATGTAAGAACAAGTCGCACCGAAGTCAGAACAAAGTAGTGCAAAAACCTTTTTTTTTGGAGTCGCTGCGACTTGAGCACCAATTAGAATGGGGACCATTGAAATACATGGGTTTTGACTTGTCATGCGACTTCACGTGTCAAGTTGCACAACAACTCGCAGTAGTGGAAACAGAGCCTAAGTGAACTTTGTCTGACAGTGTATCTTTTCTTTAAATTAGAGGACTTGGAAGCTGCCAAGTTTCGGTACCCCATAATAAGCAAAGGGGAAAGGAGCTGTGATTTCAGTGCCTCTGTTGTTAACTCTAAACATGATAGATGCTAATAGATACAGAAGTATCAAGAGCTTTATTTTAAAATGCTTTTATGGCTTGTGAATTCAGACCAAGTATTTGAACAGCATCTACCCAAAACTGAAATATCTTTTTCAGGCGGACTAGCCCTTAAAACGTCAACCACATATAGTGCTCACCTGTGCATTCAATATTCCTGAAGTATACATAGAGCAATTATCTGCTCATTGTTCAAAAAAACATACATTTTAAATTTTAACTGTACTGGTGGAAGTACCTAGATGAAAAGCATTTCCCTTGATAATTTTAATACCTAAATGCAACATAGTCGAAATATGCGTTTTTAAAAGTAGCTAGGAAAAACTATTACATTTTCTTTAAACAGTCCACAGAAAATAATTATTTGCATAATAAAAAAGTAGGATAACTACTACTGTCCATATATTTATAAAAGGTGGGTCTGTGTTTTATCTAAGAACTCATGCTTTTTAGGACACATTTCATATATACTGGGTTTTGGATTTCTAATTTATAGGATCTTTTCACCACGTGTTGTAACATAATGCCTTTTATTTATCGATATAGCTTTGCCATAAATACTTCTTTTTTGCATAATCTCCTGTTAATAAATATACAGACGTCTGTGAAATGTCCTTGCCACTACCCATAAATAATGCTGCCAAGGAAAAGGGCAGGAAAGGGTAAACCTCGTAAAAACTAGTTATTTGAAAAAAGTCACACCTTGCCTCACAGGCAAGTTCCCATGGTAGGGCTAGGTTAGATAGAGATACTTAAGGTGTGACTGGCACTGGAGTATTCCTATGAAGTAGGAGAAAGAGAATAGACATGTCAAGTGAGCCACTAAGTTTAAAGTTTCCATCTCTGCCATAAGGTTTTTACCTGCAGCCCCATTGTTTTTTGCCAGTTTATAGCACTTCTGCCTGGCAGCACTAGGGTGGTCGGTTCAAATTCCAACCACAGCACTAACTGCATTGAGTTTGCATGTCCTCCTTGTGCCTGTGTGGGGTTTCCTCCCATACTCCAAAGACATACTAGTAGGTTAATTGGTTCCTGTCTAAATTGGCCCTAGTATGCATATGTATATACGAATGTGAGTTTGGGACCTTAGATAGTAAGTTATTTGTGGACAGGGACTGCTGTGAATGTACTATATACAGTGGCTATAAAAAGTCCCTGTAAAAATGTCAAGTTTTTGAGATAAAATAAATAAATAAAACCTCAGACCAAGATTAATCACTTTAGAATAGTTTTCTACCTTAAGGCCTGGTTCACACCTATGCATTTTTTAGTGCATTTTCAGTTTTGCAGAAACACACTACAGTCCATTTAACATGGTTTCCTATGGGTCACATTCACATCTGTGCATTTTATGGAAAGAGCCATGGACTGTTTTCTGTTTTTTGGTTCCATAGACTTCAATGGATCAAAAATATGTATTAAAAAATTCAAAATGCACCTGGAATATGCAAAATGCAACCTGAATAGGTGTGAACCAGGCCTTAATGTGAATCATTATTATTATACAAGATTTATATTGCACCAACAGTTTACGCAGCGATTTACAATATAAATTATAATCTGTACAATTAGATAATAAACTGAATATGTTATTTAGTGGCTAAATATAAATAATAAAAATACAAATACAATAAGAGGGTTGAATAGGTGTAAACATCTTCTTATAATTTGGGATATGGCTGTGATTTATCGAAACACATTCAAAATTATGTTAAACAGTAGTCAGCAACACCTGCCATCAATGAAAGTGACTCACTGAGCCCATGTAACGTTCAGCTGTTCTGTAGGATTTCTCAGACATTTATTCAATTGCCTCTTACAGCAATAGCCAGTAAAAGTTTACAAAGCTTTAAAGAAGACCTCATTTATGAAAGGTATCAGTCAGTAGAAGTTACAAAAAAGGCATTAGATATACTATGGGACACAGTGAAAACGATCATCAACAAGGAGGAGAAAATAGGGCACAGCAGTGACATTACCAAGAAGTGGACCTTCATCCAAAATAATAATGATAATATCCATAAGCAATAGTATCGACTTTACTGGCATAAAAAATGGAGCACACATTTTTATAAAAAATATCAAATTTATAAAAATCAAATGAAGATCTATTATGGGTCATAAAAACAATGCCTGCACATAATGCCTAGATGATATACATATACCATCCACATTTGCTTCTTCAGGACACAAAGAGGAGAACTCCAATGCAACTGAAATTCTCTTTTATCTAAGAACTCAAGGCAAATCCACTTAGCACTGCAAGTTCACTTGGAACTGCAGTCGCTCTAAATCTAAGGGGTAGATCTGAAATGAGTGGAAACTCTGCTGATTTTATCATCCAATCACGTGCAAGCTAAAATGCTGTTTTTTATTTTCCTTGCATGTCCCCTTCGGATCTACAGCGACTTTACTTCCAAGTGCACTTTCAGTGCACTTTTAAGTTCAATTGCAGTGCAAAGTGGATTTTCCTTTAGTAAATAACCCCCTGCGTGTTCTGAAGAAAACTGAGAAATGCATTGACCCATGAGGACTTGCTGTATCTCCACAGAGTACTAATGTTATTATAACTAGTTGTGAGCCAATCTGAATTTGTTACTGTGGTGAATAAGTGCAGTTGGTATATGCCTATCAACTAATCATTATGTACGGGAATGGTTTTTATAACCTATAAATAGGCCTTCGTGCGATATTAATAAATTTTGTAATAAAATTTGTTTATACCTTTTCATAAAAATATTTGCGTTCCTTTTTGTGCCAGTAAAGTCCAATAATATTTTATATTTGGATATTAAAAAAAAAAAATATAAAAATAATTTGAATAGAACATTTTCAACAAAAACAAATTCAGTGATGGCATGGTAAAAACTGCATCCAACAATCTGTTCAGCTAGCTCTCCCATGCACAAGGATATCATATACAGCAAGTATATGCCTTAGTAACTTGGTGGGAATATGACAGGGCCCAGAAGGGAACGCATTTTAGCTATCAATGTGCATTGCTTATATAATTGCGCACCCTTATAAATTTGCCCCAAAATATAATCAAATTCTGCTATTTAAAATGAAATAACATTAGTTGGACCTTTATGTAACATAGGGGAATGGTAAAGTTAACCCAAATCCCCTTGAGTCCCAGAGCGTTTTTCCGTTTTGGCAATGTCTATCCCAACATAGCTATTTCCTTTAGGCTACTTTTACACTGGGGCGGGGGCGTTCGCTGTAAGGCGCTGCTAATTTTAGCAGTGCTTTTTGGCCGCTGGCGGGGCATTTTTAACCCCCACTAGCGGCCCAAAAAAAGGGTTAAAAGTGCCTGCAAAGCGCCTCGGCAGCAGTGCCCAATGATTTCAATGGCAGGGGCAGTGGAGGAGCGGTTTATACACTGCTCCCCCACCACCCGAAAGACGCTGCTTGCAGGCCTTTTCTTCCTGGCCTGCAAGCGCACAGCCCCAGAGTGAAAACAATCAGGCTTTCACACTGAGGTGGATTGAGAGGCGCTTTTCAGGCACTATTTTTAGAGCAAAAACGCCTGAAAAGTGCCCCAGTGTGAAAGGGGTCTTAATTGAGAATTGCCCACCTAGCATAAATAACAGCACAGAAGATAAAAAAGTTTTCAATAGTGGGTTTTATCTACATCGTCACATATGCCTAACAGCCATGTGGCAGAGTCTAATCCCAGTGTCCGTACCCCCGCTGCATTAATGTCTGTCACTATGTCCCAAAAAAAGGTCTGTATGTGGGGGGGCATGTCCAAACCACATGTATGAAAGTACCTATCGCTACTTGATCTCTGTGGATGCTATATAAACCAGGATCTAGCAGATCTCATAAGGGGGAGATATTGTTGTATACCCTCATCTTAATCATCATCTGCCAAGTCTGGAATATCCTGCCTCTATTTATTAAAAACCCAGAGTTTAGACATGTCAGTACTGGATAATCTAAGACAGAGGGAATAAGAATGTTATCAAACCTTTCTGAGGTCAAAAATTTCTCAATGCTTTTTGAAGTTAGGGTAACGGGGTACCAGAAATTGGGCTGGCAATACATGGCTCTGTTTTTTTGGTCAGCTACAGGGCTGAATGAAAAAAAAACTGAACCGATGCCCCACACTGATTCTACACAAATCGAGGTGAATGGGGAAATCCTCCCTGCTGCACTATTGTATTTTGACAGTGGGGGGACTCCTCCACTGTCAGAATACAGAGATCAGCACTGCAGCCGCTAATCGAGCAGCTTTATTTTCCCCAACAGGTCCATTTAGCAGGAGTTGATTGAAAGATAGACTTCTATTGAGCAGCAGAGACCAGACATGGATGTAAAATCAGCCGATCCCTGATTCATCTATGGCTAGCTTTAGTTGGGGAAACCTAAGGAACATCTAGTTAGGAAAATGGAATGTTGTTTTAAGCCTATCAAAGTCAAACAAGAGCCCCTCTGGCATCATATGTTGTAAAGTTTTAATACCAATACCATATCAGCCTACAAATGGGGATCAGGTAAGGAGAGTAAATTCGGGACAGAGAGATTGTCTCACGGAGGAGTTAATGAAGAGAAGTGTTTTCCGTGATGTGTTTTTGTACCTTTTTCCAAACTTTAATGGTGGTCTTCATAGGAATAGTATGATTTGGGTTTAACATAGAAACATAGAAGAGAGATTGCAGAAAAGAACACCAAGTGGTCCATTAAGTCGGCCCCATTTTATTTTTCAGCTGTTTTGTCCGAGTATAGATCTACAATTATTTGAATAATAGGTCGCAAAATACAAGATTGCTTAGTTCAGAATAAGAATACCAAGTTAGTAGCCTCAGGGAAAATCCACTGATGGACCATAACCAACATCGCTGCCCAGTAGTACTTTTGTAAGCAGACACATGCTAATCCACCTTTATAAAGGGGGAGTTGTAGGCTAGTTTTAATTAATCCTAGTGTACCTTCTTGACCATACGAAGAAGAGATGATCTAATCTGTTAAAGAAAAGATTGGGCATTGGGACAGGGGTTAGACATTTTGGGGTTAAATCGTCACTAAGTTAATCCGTCCCTCCTGGGTCAGTGGTAGAGATTTCCACATAGTACATTTGTGATACAATTGTTGAAGTAATGGATTTATGTTATCATTTATATACCGAGAGGCAACATCAAATGTGAGACCCAGGTGATGGGTGTTTGGAAAACAGAAAGATGGGTTCAATGAAAACAACAAGGATTTGCCCCAATTGATTTTAAAGAAGGTACCAAAGACATCAATGATTTGTAGGGCTGCAGGTAAGGAAGTGACAGTATATTTAAGATATATCAAGGTACCATCGGCATATAGAGAGAGGTTCTCCTACAGGGGATAAACAACTACACCATGTACTATATGTCCAAAGAATGGAGATGGCAATACGCCAGTGGTTCTAGAGATAAGGCAAATAACCCTGGGAAGAGGGGGCGGCCCTGTCTCTTTCCTCTATTCAGTGCAAATGGGGGTGATGGCACCCCACTGGTTCATATCTAAGCTGTGAGTGAAGAGTATAGGAATGGCATCCAGGAAATTAAGTTTGGACAAGAGCTACATTTTTGTAACACAGCCCAGAGGTAGTCCCATGCAACCGAGTCAAATGCATTTTTCAGTATCAAGGGAGGCCACCACCCATGGACAAACCAAAAGAAAATAAAACACTTTAAGGGCGGCACAGTGGTGTAGTGGTAGCACTCTCGCCTAGCAGTAAGAAGGGTCATTGGTTCGAATCCCAACCATGACACTACCTGCCTGGAGTTTGCATGTTCTCCCTGTGCCTGCGTGGGTTTCCTCCGGGTACTCCGGTTTCCTCCCACAATCCAAAGACATGCTGGTAGGTTAATTGGATCCTGTCTAAATTGTCCCTAGTATGTATGAATGTGAGTTAGGGACCTTAGATTGTAAGCTCCTTGAGAGTAGGGACTGATGTGAATGTACAATGTATATGTAAAGCGCTGCGTAAATTGACAGCGCTATATAAGTACCTGAAATAAATAAAATAAATAAAACAAGGCACAAATGCCATTTTTAATGTGTGACAACATATACAATTACTTCGCGTAGCATAAATTTGACTGCCCACTGTACAACTTTCATATACAGCATCTCACAAAAGTGAGTACACCCCTCACATTTTTGTAACTATTTTATTATATCTTTTCATGTGACAATACTGAAGAAATGAAACTTTGCTACAATGTAAAGTAGTGTGTATGCAGCTTGTATAACAGTGTAAATTTGCTGTCCCCTCAAAATAACTCAACACATAGCCATTAATGTCTAAACCGCTGGCAACAAAAGGGAGTACACCCCTAAGTGGAAATGTCCAAATTTGGGCCCAAAGTGTCAATATTTTGTGTGGCCACCATTATTTTCCAGCACTGCCTTAACGCTCTTGGGCATGGAGTTCACCAGAGCTTCACAGGTCGCCACTGGAGTCCTCTTCCACTCCTCCTTGACATCACAGAGGTGGTGGATGTTGACCTTGCGCTCCCTCCACCTTCTATTTGAGGATGCCCCACAGATGCTCAATAGGGTTTAGGTCTGGAGACATGCTTGGCCAGTCCATCACCTTTACCCTCAGCTTCTTTAGCAAGGCAGTGGTCGTCTTGGAGGTGTGTTTTGGGTCGTTATGTTGGAACACTGCCCTGCGGTCCAGTCTCCGAAGGGAGGGGATCATGCTCTGCCTCAGTATGTCACAGTACATGTGTTGGCATTCATGGTTCCCTCAATGAACTGTAGCTCCCCAGTGTCGGCAGCACTCATGCAGCCCCAGACCACCACCATGCTTGACTGTAGGCAAGACACACTTGTCTTTGTACGCCTCACCTGGTTGCCGCCACACACGCTTGACACCATCTGAACCAAATAAGTTTATCTTGGTCCCATCAGACCACAGGACATGGTTCCAGTAATCCATGTCCTTAGTCTGCTTGTCTTCAAACTGTTTGCCGGCTTTCCTGTGCATGATCTTTAGAAGAGGCTTCCTTCTGTGATGACAGCCATGCAGACCAATTTGATGCAGTGTGCGGCGTATGGTCTGAGCACTGACAGGCTGACCCACCACCTCTTCAACCTCTGCAGCAATGCCGGCAGCACTCATACGTCTATTTCCCAAAGAGAACCTCTGGATATGACGCTGATCACCTGCACTCAACTTCTTTGGTTGACCTGTTCTGAGTGGAACCTGTCCTGTTAAACTGCTGTATGGTCTTGGCCACCGTGCTGCAGCTCAGTTTCAGTGTCTTCACAATCTTCTTATAGCCTAGGCCATCTTTATGTAGAGCAACAATTCTTTTTTTCAGATTCTCAAAGAGTTCTTTGCCATGAGGTGCCATGTTGAACTTCAAGTGACCAGTATGAGAGAGTGAGAGCAATAACAACAAATTTAAAACACCTGCTCCCAATTCACACTCGAGACCTTGTAATACCAATGAGCCACACCGGGGAGGGAAAATGGCTAATTGGGCCCAATTTGGACAGTTTCACTTAGGGGTGTACTCACTTTTGTTGCCAGCGGTTTAGACATTAATAGCTGTGTGTTGAGTTATTTTGAGGGGACAGCAAATTTACACTGTTATATAAGCTGCACACACACTACTTTACATTGTAGAAAAGTGTCATCTCTTCAGTGTTGTCACATGAAAAGATATTGTAAAATATTTATAAAAATGTGAGGAGTATACTCACTTTTGTGAGATACTGTATAACCACAGCTAGGCTTCCATGCAGGATCACTGTTCATATGCTTGGCATATAGATGACAAATATCTACAGACACAGTAGTATTTGTATTACAGGAAGGAGCTTATAATACATGTTCATATCCCCACAGGGAAGAAAGCATGTTCCATTTCTTATTAAACCCACCCAAATACACCATATACACCACAAGGCTTCTTCTACCGGTCAGAGTAAAAACTCCCAAATCCAGGGAGTAGGCCAGACCACCCAGTAACACCAGTTCTTGTGCCAGGGGCGAGTGTTTAGCAATAACTGGAACCAGTCAGAGATTGCACCGCTGGCTTTATATGGAGAAAAAGCCGTGACGGGGACGTGTGTTCCAGCAGCTGCTCACTCAGCTGTGTGACTCTGGACCCAGCCCAGCCAGAGAGCTGCACAGCATTGCAAATGTAGCCAGAGTGCAGTCAAACACCAGCAGCTATAGCCAGCAGAGAGTCCGTGGAGGCTAAGACTCAGAAGCCCAAACACTCACCCATTATTTAACCACAAGCATGCTGCATTGGCTGAATTAAGACAACTGCTCCAGCTTAACAATGCCATCTATACAAAAAGACTGTTTCATTTACAGCTTTGGAACTAAATCAATGCCCCAATAGCCATCATCTTTGTTAATACAGCAAATTTTCTCTAAAAATAGCTCATCAGTTTCAAGTCATTGCAGAAACAAGTCAGTGGCTAAACAAGTCAGTGGCAAGTCTGTGTTGAGTTTATTTAGGGAAACATGGACTTATGTGAATGAATGTTTACATCCCTGCAAAGAAGGCTGGGCTATATAATTACTGAAAATAAAACTTTTCAGATCTTCAGATCATTACATAGATAAATGGCAATTGTGTTTTTAAGAATTTGATTATTAAAAATTCAACTAAAATTACAAAATTAACATAAAATGGAGAATTTTAACACAGCTGTCAAATAGGATAGATTTGTACAACACATACAATTCTGCTGGTAACAACACCCATAGACAGTGGCTGGAAGATGAGCCCACTGAAGATGTCCCTCTCTCGACAATCGCACATGCTTTCCTACAAGAGGGCAGATGCTACAACAATTTCATGCTTTGTATATATGAAGGCCAAAAGGAAAATCAGATGAAACATTCAAAACATGTTTATCCTTCATTCATCTGGTGGAGCCAACTGAGAAGGTATATGTTGCAAACTTTCTACCCCTATATGCTCCACAATAATCATAGGAATGAGCATCCTAGAGGCAGGATTACCAGTTGTCACTGGCACAGAAAGTTGCTAAGTGCAATAATAACCTGACAGTGTTTCTACTCTTTTACCATTCTATTGAAAAAGTATCATAGCAAACTATGTACATTCTGCAGAGATTGTCAATTTCTGTGCCCCATAAAGTGAGGAGAAATCCCCACAATAGGGACAAAGCTGGTCATACAAAATATGACAGAGGTTCTATCTCTTCCCCATTCTGGCTATAAAGAAAAAAAAAAGGTTTTTGAACAGTGCTGGACTTCGAAAAGACTTTATATTGGCCGTCTCCAAAGCACCGGCCAAGCAAGAGGTCTATAACATTTAAAGTGAGCAGCCAATGCACTACACACTTAGAGGCTATAAAGTGCACCAATCCCTTAGGGAAAGCCTGTTGCCATTTCCTACCTATAAGGGGTATAACAAGGATGTAAATCTGAGATGAAAGAAGCTGCTCCAGGCCTGGAAGATGGTTGATGAAGCCATTGGTATCAGGAACAAGAAACAAGGGGCGAATTTCCAACTCCAGGAGCCTTGTCTTGCCATCCAGTACAGCCTACAAAAAAAAAAAAAAAAAAAAAAAAAAATTTACATATTTACAGGTATTTAGGCAAGTAAATGCTCCAGTTATTTGGTCAAGAAAATGTAAAATCCAAAAAAAAATAGCAGAAAAACAATAAATTCTTAGTCTGATTGGCTAACAAAACTGAGGTCAAAGCTTCCAGGGCAGCTGGACATCCTTTAGAAAGACAGTATTTAAGTGTCCCACAGTCATGTTAAAAAAGAAATTCTAGTTAGCTTCCATTATTTATCATGTTATTTTTTCTCTAACCTGAAGCAGTATCTTCATTTCCACGTGGCTACAAGTTTCTAATTAAAAGTTTCCCCTTTTTCATTGAGAGACTAAAGCTTACCATGCATGGCTTGAAATTCGTTTGATTCTTGCTGAAGCCTGTCGTCACCACCCAGCTCTAGAAAAGCCAATTTAACAATCCACTGAGCAGGGAGGAACATTTTCAGCCAAACAGTAACTGCATCTTATCAGATGCAGTCACTGTTTGGGTATTCAGATAGCCATGGTTGCTGCACTGTCTAAATACAAAAGTCGATATTGGAGATTCCTTCATCCATGCTGTTTACAGTACGTGGAGGAATCTGTTGAATAAAAATCTAAAACGTGCACGGCTAAATTTATAAGTACCTGCACCAGAGATTAGAAATCTTAATGCACCCCGAGATCAAGTTTCTAATCAAGACATTTAATGGACAAGGGGAAAACGTACCCTACTGTGCAATTTCTGCAATGGCTAGTTGGAGTGTCTAACCAGCAGAGGAAGGACACTAGGGAAGATAAAGGCTTAATTTTATATTACATGTCTCACAGGGTGCCTTACCCAGCAGACTCATGGCCCTTTCTCTCAAAGCAACAAAATATGAACTGCTACTAGTATGCTTTGGATAGTACAATAAGTGTTTATTGCAAGACCCCTATCAATTAGCAAAAATATATGCATGGCACTATACTTCCTTATATTACTGTGCTGCATTTTTATATATGCAATAGGCACTATACTTTAATTACTGTATTGCATTATTTTTTATCTTGAAACCCTCCTACAATTTTGCAGCTCACATACAATGATGCATAACACTGGTGAACAAATATTTATTTTACAATGAGAAAAGTAATGCTCTTAGACAGGAAACACCACAATTCAATCCAAACATTCAATGAATCCCTTCTAGATCATTAAAAATAGCTGACAGCCTAAGGATGCTAATTAACCCTTTTGGGTACATTTGGGCCATTTGTTTTATTTTTTTGCTGATTAACCCTTTTAGGCGCATTTGGGCATTTAAAAGCAAAAAACAATGTTTTAAAATGATACTCAATGTGACGCTGATGTTTAAAATAAAATCTGAAACCACATTTTTATTCAATAGATTGGGCTTGACTGGTTGCTACCTAGCAACTTTCAGTAAATTCAGTAAAAACTACAATCAAGGGTGGGGGTGGTAATACAATCAAACCCTTTCCACTCTAAAAAGTTGGAGCTCTGGGGCGTCTTTGAACAGGCTGTGACTGTCTGCACGTCCCCTCCGCAGGATGCACAGACCGACACCGAGGTCACCTCATCCCGAGCCAAAAACAAGGAGCTGGAGGAATAGAGTTTGGACGGCGGGTGGTAAAGGGAAGCAGTGCAGTCACAGGGTAGCAGGGCAGTCGGGAAGTCTGTGGCATTTCTCCTCCTGCAGGGTATTGTGTTATAAATAGCTCAGGACTTCCTACTCCACAGGTTCATAAGTATACAGTATCCTGTACTACCGGCGGCTAGCTCTGCCCTATGAAAATGACAGCTCTGTATCACTGACTTTTCCAAAAACACATGTACTAACTAAAAGGAAGAAAGCACTTCAAATTCATAGAAACCACATCTCACAAATATCTACATGGTCATCACATCTTTTTTTGCAGAACAAGGGTGGGTACAATATAGACGACACCTCTGGTGCCTAAAATCTGGTGTTAAGTATTTTCACAAAAGTAATAAGTTCCTAAATTACTTTTACAACTGCAATCCGTTAAACTACTTGTCTCTCTAGAGATTGCAGTAGGCCACTAATGAAATTTTACATTCTCTCTGTGGCCTGGGGAGGGGAACAAAAAGCACACAGTCTAGACTTGAAGGGTTCTCAAAGGGCAGGTCTCCTCTATAAAACAGAGACAGAATCTGGAAGACTGTATGGGCACCCACAAACACTCAGGAATCAGAGCTGTCAGAAAGCCATTTCATCAGAATGTCAGTTTTATATGGTTATGTATTGAACAACTTTTCATCTATACGGCGAGTATAGATGTTAGTGCAAATAAAAAAACTATCACGGACAGTACTCAATTTTCTCTGTCACAATTGCACTAATACGGCTACAATCAAATCATCTATACGGCCAAAAATTAAACAAAGTCCCACAATAATCAGTTCAACTGATGCACAATAACAAAACCACCAATAAATTGAAAACTGTTCATAACTGAATTTTTGAACACAATTGGAAATTACTACTTCTACTCCTGAGTATGGAGATATCACGTGTGTGTATTTATTTTGCTGCCTAGACACATAGAGGGGCCCAAAATCGAGGGAGCAGCTTAAAGAGGTTGTAAACCTTCACAACCCCCTCCCCCCACCAAAAAAACCCCTGCAAAACAAAGGCATAATGAGCTAGTATGCAACGCAAACTAGCACATTATGAAAAACTTACCTTAGAACGATGCTCTGGATCGGTGCCAGCACACTGTTCACATGGCCGACATGTTTACCGGAGTTACTCCCGGGTTCGCGGTCTCCGGCACTGTGAGTGGCCGGAGGCACGATTACGTCACTGCCGCGCATGCGTGCTGCCGGTCATGGCCTGGGCCCTGAAGAAACGTCACGAGCGGGCCGTTCCTTTAGTGCGCATGCGCCGATGACGTCGGCAGCAGCATATATAATAAATATTTCCTAAACGGTGCAAGTTTAGGGGATTTTTACAGTACCTACAGGTAAGCCTTATTATAGGCTTACCTCTATGTACAATTAAAGAGGAAGACATTACTTCCTCTTTAAGGCCTCATTCGCACCATATGTGCATGAAAACGGATGGGAAAAATGTGCAGATTTTACTTGCACAGAATATGAGGCATGAGTTTTAGGACCTGTTTCTGCAAGGTCACAAAAAGAAAACAATTAATCTTTGGGCTCCATGCAAACTGAAGCTCAAACGGCCGTTTTTGGGAGTTTGGCGTTTTTTTTTTTAACAGCCCGTAAACTCCCATCTAGGTTATCCTATGTGTCCATGCACACATGGACGTTGTTGGACGTTTATCAGCAGTCGAGTATTTTTGGGCTGTTTTCTGAACGCCATAAAATCGCGTTCAGGATTCGTTTTTCTGATCACAAAAAAACGCCAAACGCTCATAAATGCTGATAAACGCTCTAAAACATGGTTCACCAGTGTTTAATGTTTTAGATCTATTGAAAAAAAAACAAAAAAAACGCTGATGCGGAAAAAGGCTAATAAATGCTATTGCAAAAACGTTAAACATTGAGAGACTCACTGCAACACTACTGGACTTTTTATAACATTATTTTAATGTCCAGTGTGCATGGAGCCTTAAATGCCTTGTTTACACCACAACATTGGTATCATGTGTGGATTTCTCTGCACAGAAATCTGCAATGTGTATGCAGTTTTCTGTGCAGAAAAAAAAACATGCGACATTAACAAAGCACATAGAAAACAACTTTTTTTTTGTGCCTTCCAAGAGAATTTATGTTACATACATTCCATGCAAAAAAAAAAACTTACTTTACACCAGTGTTATTGTGTGAACAGGGCACATAGAAAACAATTATTGTACATTCTTTGTGTCCTTGTGGAGACTTGCGTAATAAATAAGTGCATCTCTGCACACAAGCCTGTGCAAGCCAAATCTGCGCATTTTTCCATCAGTTTTTATGTACGTATGGGGTTAACAAGTACTTTTTCAAGGGGCATAAATAACGCATCTGATTTCTTGACTACCTACCAAAATTTCTTGGGTCACTGAAGTATCAGGACAGGAGAAAAACCCACAAAATGACACATTTTGCAAAGTAGATCCTCCAAAGTATTTATTCAGAGGCAAGGTGATGACTCTTTTGAAGATCAGATTTTTTGCCACAAGGTTTTGTAAAATGAAGAAAGAAAATAAAAAAAATATTTTTTTTCCTACACACAGATGACCATTAAGTTATTCAAGAGGTTGTAAACCCTCAGGGTTTTTCACCTTAATGCATTCTATGCATTAAGGTGAAAAACCTTTTGTGCTGCAGCACCCTCCAGACCCCCTCTTTCCAGCGACGGGGACGAGCACAGCAGCTCCAGCCGCCGTCTCGGGTCCTCATTGGATAGATTGATAGCAGCGGGAGCCATTGGCTTCCGCTGCTGTCAATTAAATTCAGTGACACGGGAGTTGGGGCTGAGTCTTGCGGTTTGTATCAATGAACGCAGCAGCAGGACTCGGGAGCGTGCGTGCCCCCTTGGAAAGCGGCTCTCCAAGGGGGCACTCAAGTAGAGGAGGAGCCAGGAGCACCGTGGGGGGACCCCAGAAAAGGAGGATCGGGGCCACTCTGTGCAAAACCCTTACACAGAGAAGGTAAGTATAGCATGTTTGTTATTTTTATATATATATATATATATATATATATATATATATATATATTAAAAAAAAAAAAAAAAAACCTTTACAAATCACTTTAATCACACACTGCATTGGCATACTTCAAATTACACCCCAATACACATTCTGCTACACCTCCGGAGAATGAGATACCAAAATTTCTTTAATGTTTTGGACCAATTACCTACAAGATAATGTATCTTGTGTATCACAAAAATCAACCAACACCTTTCTCCTTGACTATACAAGTATCAGTAATAGTACTGTATTGCTGACCTCTGCATGAGTGGTCAGGGAAGAAAGCTTAGTATACAGCCCTGGTCAAAAGTTTTGAGAATGAAAAATATTCATTTTCACAAAGTCTGCTGAGTTTTTATAATGGTAATTTGCATATATTCAGAATGTTATAAAGAGTAATCAGATGAATTGCAATTAATTGGAAAGTCCCGTCTTTTGTCATGAAAATGAACTTAATCCCCCCCCCCCAAAAAAAAAAACATTTCCACTGGATTTCAGCCCTGCCACAAAAGGACTAGCTGACATCAAGTCAGTGAATCTCTTGTTAACACAGGTGTCAGTGTTTAGGAGGACAAGGCTGGAAATCACTCTGTAATGCTGATTGAGTTAAGTGGGGTACACACTAAGAAAATTGTCTGAACGATCGTCCGATTTTCCTTGTTTCACAGCAAGTCGGAGCCGAGGAAGGAAATAATGTACAAAAAATCTTGTACGACAAAGGCTTTTTTTTGTTTATAGTTTTTGATTATGCGCAGTCTTTTGTTTGTGATTTTTCCCATCCAAAATGGTTGTAAAGAAGGCTTCAGGATGCCAAAAGAAAGTGCAGCAAGTGCCAGGACCATCTCCTACAGTTGATTCAGCTGTGGGATCAGGGCACCACCAGTGCAGAGCTTGCTCAGGAATGGCAGCAGGCAGGTGTGAGTGTATCTGCACGCACAGTGAGGCGAAGACTTTTGGGAGCATGGCCTGGTGTCAAGAAGGGCAGCAAAGAAGCTCCAGGAAAACATCAGGGACAGACTGATACTCTGCAGAAAGTACAGGGATTGGACTGCTGAAGACTGGGGTAAAGTCATTTTTCTCTGATGAATCCCCATTCCAATTGTTTGGAGCATCCGTAAAAAACCTTGAGCGTTACCATCAGTCCTGTGTCATGCCAACACTAAAGCGTCCTGAGACCATTCATGTGTGGGGTTGCTTCTCAGCCAAAGAAAGTGGGCTCACTCACAATTTTGTTTAAGAACACAGCTATGAATAAAGAATGGTACAAAAACATCCTCCGAGAGCAACTTGCCCTAACCATCCAAGAACAGTTTGGTGACTAACACTGCCTTTTCCAGCATGATGGAGCACCTTGCCATAAGGCAAAAGTTATAAGTGGCTTGGAATAAAACATTGAAATTTTGGGTCCATGGCCAGGAAACTCCCCAGACTTTAATCCCATTGATAACTTGTGGTCAATCCTCAAGAGGTGGGTGAACAAAAAAAAGTTGATTGACAGCATGCCAGGGCAAATTGCAGAGGTCTTGAAAAAGAAGGGTCAACACTGCAAATATGGACTCTTGCATAAATTTAATGTAATTGTCAATAAAAGCCTTTGACAATGCTTGTAATTAAACTTCAGTATACCATAGCAACATCGGATGAAAAGATCTAAAGCAGACTTTGTGAAAATTATTATTTGTGTCAGTCTCAAAACTTTTGGCCAGGGCTGTAGTGCCAGCTGTAGCAGTCCTTGTTCCTATAACCCAAGAAAGCCTAGTCTAATTGTATGCCGCTGCCCCCAGGAATGTCATGTTTACTGACCAGGAAGAACAGGAGGTTGAATTAAAGAGATCCTGTGGTTCCAGGAGGGCATTTCTCCACAGGGAATGGCTTAGATGGGCGTCTTGCAGGAAATGTAGTCAGCAAACAGGCAAAAGATTGGTCATGGTGGCAGGCAGAAACGTGGTCAATAAACAGGTATGGGTCAATACAGGCGGCAGTCAGAGGAAATGCTGCACTGCTGTTGGCTGCACTGGCTCTGGAGACACTGCACTGATGGTGCAGCAATCAGGGACATAGTTGATGGCTACATTGACTCTGGTGATACTGGCACTGGTGTGGCTGCAATCAGAACACTGTTGCTGGCTTACACTGGTCAGGTGACACTGCGACTGGTGTCACGGGGATAAGAAACACTGATGCTGGGTGCACTGGTCTGGTGGCGATCAGGAATTCTGTTGCTGGCTACTAGTGTGGCAGCGATCAGGAACACTGTTGTTGACTGCACTGGTCTGGTATGGCTGTGATCAGGAACACTGTTACTGGCTGCACTGGTCTGGTGACACTGACTGGTGAGGCAATGATCAGGGACACTGTGGCTGGCTGCACTGCTATGGTGACACTATTCTGGTCTGGCTAGTGATCAGGGACACTGGCTGGCTGTACTGGCGTACGGTGTCACATGAGTAGCCAGCAAGTGTCTCTGACCACCAGCCACTCCAGTACAGTCACCATATTGACAACTGCACTGGGGTGGCTAGTGATCATGGACAATGGTTAGCTGCTCTAGTTATACCGTGTAAAAACAAAAATATATCGTGTAAAAACAAAAAGTTTCCGATAACAGCCAATCATTGAGAGGGGAAACAGAGCACTGGCTGCATTACTGGCTGCCCTGTACTTCGCTCTCTGATCTGCTTTGTTTAAAGGACACAGCGATTCACTGAGCGCACATGAGCAGAGGGAACAGGACATGACATTTATATACAGCCTCCCGTCCTCCGGAGTGAGCCGCCTGCCTGTTTAAGTACAGTGTCGGGACAGCAAGTGGTTAATAAAGTTTTTATTAGATTTCCACAAACAAGAAAAACAAAACGAGGTGGGTGGAGGAATCCCCCCACCAGGACATTGTATTCTCATAGCAGGACCTGCCACTGTTGAAATACACTGCGATCAACGACTGCAAGAAACGATTTTCAGCATGACCCTTGGACAAAAGTCGATCAAACGATCAACTTATGTCAAACTGGGACAGTCCCTGCTGAACCAGATGAATTTTGATCAGAGTATGGCCAGCTTTATTCTGGTTTTCCCAAAAATGTACTTGGCAATGCAAGCTAAGCTAAGATCCAGCTATATAAAAATGGATTGATATTCTCGATGTTGTCTCAGTAGATACAGTAGCCATCTGAATTTCTGAATATTAAAAAGATATCAACCCTGGCAAGACAGAGTAAAATAATCTTGTTTAATAGTTCTGACTTCCTCCATTAAGCAGATTTTGGAAACCCTCAGCAACCATTCATCCACCAAAGGGGGGGGGTTGTAGATTTCTGGTGTTCAGGAAAAGAAGCACCTGACTGCATTCAGAAGTTGTGGTAGCAATGGGGATTTTTTTTTTGTGACTGAAAATTAGTTTCAAAATTTTAGTTTCAAAATTTTAATTTAATTTGAAAACTGGCAATTTTTATTGATTTTCAAAAATTAAAAAAAAAAATAAAATAAGAAAAAGCACACCATTGTATACAGTATATATCTGACAAGTTATCAATATACATTAAAGCTGGTGATAAAACTCGGTCAGGACACACAAAACGGAAAATTGTATACTCACCTTTCTGTAATTTTCCTTTCCTGTCGCATCTTCATGGCAGCATACACGTTGGGTTGTGACTCCGCCTCCACAACCTGACAGGACCACATAGCTATAAATTAATGAATAGGCACCCGCCCCAGTATTCTCTGTATATATACATATGTCACCTCAGAAGGGTGGGCGATTGTATGCTGCCATGAAGATGCGACAGGAAAGGAAAATTACAGAAAGGTGAGTATACAATTTTCCGTTTTCCTGTCGCATCATGGCAGCATAAACGTTGGGGAGTAACTCGCCAAACTGGGAGGGAATGCAAAGTAAATTTATTGACAAGAAACAGAAGAGTTGGCCTGTATAACGGCCCTCCCAAATTCAACTGCTGATAAGCGAGCAGCATCTACTTTATAATGGGATATGAAGGTGTTTCTGGAGGACCTGGTAGCTGCTCTACAAATGGTTTCCGCTGAGACTCTACAGTAAGCTGCCCATGAAGTAGCCACTGCCCTGGTGGAATGTGCTCTTAAGCCTTCTGGAATCTGCAAGGTGCTCAAGCAGTAGGCCTTCTTGATGACTTTCACAAGCCATGAGGCGATGGTAAGGGCAGAAGCCGCTTAACCCTTCCTGAATCCGTGTGGGATGATTAGAAGGTTCTCGGAATTTCTGAATGGCTTGGTTATAGAGAGGTACTGTAAAACGTTACCCCTGACATCCAGAGGGTGGGGAACGCCCTGATCCGTGACTAGAGCCGGGAGGTCAATCTCCTGGTTAAAGTGAAATGAAGAGGAGACCTTTGGAATAAATCTATCTGAAGGCTTTAGGGTTAGTCTGTCTGGGTAGACCATCAGATACGGTTCCTTGATTAGCAAGGCTTGCATTTCTAAAACCCTCTTTGCTGATGTGATGGCGATTAGAAAAGATACCTTTAATGTCAGGTCCCAAAGGGAGATGTCTTCAAGTGGAAAGAATGGTTCTCTGGATAGGACCTCTAGGACAGTTGAGAGATCCCATGTCGGGAACGAAGGCTTTCTAGGGGGCCTCAGTTTTAAACAGGCTCTTTGGAATTGAATGACCAGAGGATTAAGCGCCCACTTAACTCCTGTTAACGCGGAGATGGCATAAACTTGTACTTTTAGGGTGCTGGACCTAATGCCTTTGTCCAGACCTGACTGGAGGAACTCGAGCACTTGCCCTGCTGATGGGGAAGAAGGGTCCCAACCTTGATCCTGGGCAAAGGAAGTAAACTTTTCCCAGATTCTTCCGTAGGTATTATTTGTGGTAGGCTTTCTAGCCTGGAGCAGGGTATCAACCACCTTCTGAGAGCAGCCTTGGTCTAGGAATCTAGACCTTTTAACCTCCAGACCGTTAGGTGTAACTTCTCCAGACTCGGATGGAGTAGCTGGCCCTGGGTTAGTAAATCTGCCGTCACTGGGAGTGGAAGTGGATCTGCTGTGTTCAGCTGTAGGAGGGTGGTGAACCAAGGCCTCCGTGGCCAGAAGGGAATCACAGCCAGCACTAGGGCCGCTGAATGCTTGAGCCTCAGAAGAAACTTGGCTATAAGAGGAGTTGGTGGAAAAATGTAGCCTAGGCGGAAGTTCCAGGGGTGCTGGAGACAACCTGTTCCCTCCGCTGAGGGGAAGGGTGTCCTTGACAGGAACCTCTGGCATTTCTTGTTCGCTGGCATTGCTGCGAGGTCTATGTCCGAATGGCCCCATGTCTGGCATATGAGGGCAAATGCTTGGGGGCTCAGACACCACTCGTTGTTGGAAACGAATGTTCTGCTGAGTGAATTTGCCAGAAGGTTCTGGGCGCCCAGAATATAGGCCGCCCTCAGGTCCCGAAGGTTCAGTTGAGCCCACCGCATCACCGGGCCAACCTCCTGCATCATGGAGATGCTTCTGGTACCCCCCTGCCTGTTGATGTAGGCTACGGCCATTCGGTTGTCCATCTTTATGAGGACTTGTTTCCCTCTCAGAAGGGTGCTGAATGCCAGGAGGGCTTGGAAGGCTGCCTTCATCTCTAGGACATTTGAGACTAAGTCCTTGGCTCTGAAGTGCCAGCGGCCCTGAGCCGAATAATGTAGGTAGTGTGCCCCCCATCCCTCCAGACTGGCATCCGAAGTTACTACCTCCTGGTGGGGAATGACTATCTGTTTGCATCTGCTGAGGTTGTGGGGGTGTGTCCACCACTGCAGAGATAGACTGGCTTCCTCCGAGATGCGAATCGATTGGGACATGGACCAGCCGTCCCACTGGCGCAAGAAGGAGGCTTGTAGGAGTCTGGTGTTCCATTGCGCCCATCGGACCATTGGAATGGTTGCTGATAGGGAACCCAGAAGGCTGAGGTATGCTCTGGCTGGTAGGCACGGTGCCGGGATAGAATTCTTTACTTTTTGGATAAGTAGAGACATTTTTTCCCGTGGCAGCTCCACTGTGTTCGTTCGGGTGTCTAGCTCGGCCCCCAGGAAGACCATCCTTTGGGTAGGTTGGATGTTGCTTTTTTGCCAGTTTATTATCCATCCCAGGTTCATTAGAGTGGAGACTAGGATCTCGTGATGTTGTACGAGTGACTCCTGGCTGCTTGAGAGGAGGAGGTAGTCCAGCTAGTGGTGGACTCTTAGACCTTTTTCCCTCAAGTAAGCTATTGCTGGTAGTAAGACCTTTGTGAATGTTCTGGGGCTGAGATCCCAAAAGGAAGACTTTGAGACTGAAAGTGCCCCTGACCCACCGAGAATCTCAGGAATCTCTGGAATGCCACGTGGATTGGAATGTGCAGGTAGGCATCCTGGAGATCTATGGAGAGCATCCAGTCTCCCAGATTTATGGCCTGGAGGATAGACTGTAAGCTTTCCATCCTGAATGACTCCACCCTGATGGACTTGTTGAGGTTCTTTAGATCTAGAACTGGTCGAAGGTCCCCTGACTTTTTCTTGACGAGAAATAGTGGAGAATAGAATCCCCTGTCTCTTTGTGCTGGCGGGACCTTTACTATTGCCCGCTTTTGGAGAAGGTCCTGAATATAGTTTAGCAGAGACAACCTTCTTTCCCGAGATGGAGGGATACGGGTTGGACAAAATTGATCCCTTGGGGATCGATTTTTGAAGGACCACCTGTGGCCGAAACTGATGGGGGCCAGAGTCCAGGTATCCTTTATGGTCTCCGCCCAGACCAGCTTGAATCTGGAGAGTCTTGCTCCCACTACCGCTGGCCAGACGGGCGCACCTTCAAAAAGGCTTCTGGTCGCTGGAAGCGGGAGTTTTGGGTTTTTGGAATTTCATAAAGGAAGATTGAGGATTCTTCCAGCTTCTTCGGTACTCCTTTCCCGGTCTGTACGCTTTTGCGTCCCTATACCTCTCCGGAAGGTTTCGCTTAAAGGGAGGAGGTCTTTGTTGTGTGGGCCTTCTATCCGAGGGGATGAGTCCAGACTTGCCACCAGTCACCTTAGAGATGGCTGAGTCCAATTTCGTTCCGAAGAGATTCTCTCCATCGAACGGGATATGGCACCAATTAGACTTGGAGGCTGGGTCCGCCGTCCAGGGTTTCAGCCATAATGCTCTTCTGGCCCTCACCGAGGCCAGCATAGATTTTGATGCAGACCTAATGGTATCGACCGAAGCCTCTGCTACAAAGTCACCCGCCAAGCTTAGTTCTTGCAAAGCTTTCACCATTTTTTCTTGGTCTGCACCCTCCAATACAAGCTTCTTGGTGCTTGCAGACCAGCCCGAGATGGCTCTTCCTACCGCTGCGAGCGCTATCGCAGGTCTGCAGGCGCCACCTGCCGACAGGTAGGCCCTCTTGAGGTCCGTGTTGATCTTCCTGTCAAGCACGTCCCTGAATGTTACCGCATCTTCTAGCGGGAGTGTAACGTGCCTGGCTATTCGCATCAAAGTGCCTACTACCGGAGGGGATACCAGGGGGTTCACTTTAGGCTCCTTGAGTGGATATAGTTTAAGAAGTCTGTTATTCAGACTAGATTTCTTCTCTGGTCTTTGCCATTCCTCTTTAATCAGGTCATCCAGTTCGTCTATGAATGGAAAGGCCTCTGGATCCTTTTTAAGATGAGGGAAATATTTCCTTTGTTTTGGTTGGACTTCCTGGGGTTCCTCCCATCCTATCGCCCCTTTGACCGATTTGATAAACGGTTCTATCAGAGAGAAGTCGAACCCGGCCGATACCTCCAGACCCTCAATATCAGACAGAGTCTTGCTCCCTTGACGTGCTGGCCCGGGCTGGAGAGGCAGTGGTGGAGAAATCCACGTCCGCTAACGAAGCCTGCAGGGCTAAAACCCCAGCGGAATCTCTGGTATCCGAGATTCTTTCCTTTGTGGCCTCCTCTAGACATTTTTGGCAGGCCAATTTATCCAGGAGAGCCGCCGCACCACATATCCAGCAGGCGTTCCCGGCGGGACGGGAATGGCGTGCGGGGGAACGGGGTCTGCGTGAATGCGACCTTCTATGGCGGGATCGACCATGTCTAGAATATGATCTAGAGCGGCTCCTTCTGCGGCTCCCTCTCGAGCGGCTTCTCCTATGGTAGGAACAGCTCCGTCTGTGTCTGGAGCGACTTCTTCTATGCGAGGTCTCTCTTTGTCTTGAAGCAGACGTTCCTGAGGACCTGGTAGGGCTGACCAATTTAGGTAGCATTAGTAGTGCTCTCTTTTTCGATCTTCACTACTTACCCTTGTCTTCCCCCCCCTTACCTATTAGGCTGGCGGTGATCTACTGGGGCAGCGGTCTCCATGGTGGAGGAGTGGATAGAAACCTGCAGATATAATAAGGTTAAGACATACAGAGGAAGGCAGGGCTTCAGAGTAACAGCTAAACAAAAGGACGATCCACTTACCTTTGTAGAGCGTTTTTATGGAAAAGAAACTGTCTCAGGTCAGTCATCCAGCAGCAGCAACAAAAGACTGACACTGGGGCTTTTTAAAACTGCCGCCATTAGCGCCGAGCACCGCGAGACACTCGGCGCCATCTTGGAGGCTGGAAAAAGGCAGAGGAGCGTCCCAAACGACGCACCGCGCATGCGCGAGAAGGCCGAGGACGCTCGGCGCCCACGGAGAACAGCATGGGGAACAACAGAGCCCAGCAGATAAAAAGAGGCAAGAAGGGGGGGGGGGGGAGAGACCGCTGCACACAACTAAGCCTGTTTAAGGCTTATTTCATGAGGCCAAAACTGAGGGTTCCTGTGGCCATTCCTCCAGCAAGCCTGTTTAAGGCTTTATATGGGCTGCTGCACATCAAGCCTGTTTAAGGCTTATATCATGGTCAGTCAGACAAGGTGATAAAGAGAGTGCCCCTGAGATCACCAGAGTGGGGCTCCTTCCATTTAGCTCGTTTAGAGGCTGTACAAGAAGGACTTCCACCCAGGAGAGGCTAGAACCTGGCTGGGGCGAAGCGGTAAGGGGGTGCTGATCCGTGCGGTCCTGACAGGTGAGGAAAAATAAGAGAATACTGGGGCGGGTGCCTATTCATTAATTTATAGCTATGTGGTCCTATCAACTTGTGGAGGCGGAGTCACAACCCAACGTGTATGCTGCCATGATGCGACAGGAAAACAAATGTATAAAGGCAGTCTGTGATAGCGTCAAGTTGGTTGGATAGGGTTCAGGTTTGCTGTAGCACAACAGAGTTCACTCTGTATAAGTGATTGTGAGCGTGTGGAGGAGATAGAGAGCATAGTGAGAAGGTTAGAAAAGGTCAGAAAAGCAAAAGGGAGCGAAGAAAACCAGATAGGGGGTAGTGGGAGAGAAAGGGTGGAAGAGGACAACCAACTGCTCCAGGAGCTCTGCTCTGCCCAGAGACACCAAACACTGGCGACCCCCTCGAGGTCAGGGTTCCTTGGGATATCAGATAGTGGGGATCTCCAGTGTAACCCAAGGCTCCCACAGTTGATTGTGTGTATCAAGAGTTAGGGAGGCTGTCAGATACTCCATCCTTTTAACATCTCTGATTCTGGAGTGCAGTTCAAACAGTGTGGGGGTTCCCTCTTTTTCCATTTCAGGGCCACCAAGCATCTCACTGCTGTTAGCACCTGGGCTAAGAGCTTTTTAGACAGTTTGGAAAAAGAGGGGGGGGTGGGAGGCCCAGGAGAAAAGTTTTTGGGTTGAAGGGCACCCAAGAGCCAAAGATGGAGTGGAGTAAACAATGTACCGTTCGCCAATAGGGGATGATTAGAGGGCAGGTCCAACAGGCATGATATAGCATCCCCGTTTCTTTACTACAGCGGGAATCAGCAGAGGGGTATATGGAGTGGAGCAGGTCTGGGGTTTGGTACAAGTGGAGTAAAATCTTGTATTGATTTTCTTTATAGAGCGTACAGATGGAGCTCTTGGAGGCCTGTGACCATATGAGCTGCCACACCTTTAGGGGTATATCCTCACCCAGGGCCTGCTCCCACTTACGCATATAGGCATGTCGAGGTCCGGTTGGCGACATATACATGGTCAGGAGCTGGTAGGTGCGCAAAATCATACCTGTAGGGGACGAGCCCTCTAGATAAATTTTTTAAAATTCGGTTAAGGGGGAGAACTGAAGGTTCGCTACAAAAGATTGCACATAATGGCGTATTTGCAGGTAACTAAAAAAGGCCTGTCTGGGCAAATCATAGGCTTCTTGCAGATCCTGAAAGGACTGAAAGGTTCTGGTTCTGATATCCACCAATTGACCATAGCGAAATAAGGCCCTGTTCATCCAAAAGTGAGACATCTGCGAGGTCAAGCTGTCCGGGACATTGGGTGTAAATAGGAATGAGGTGACCAGGGAGGCATTGGTAGTGAGCGGGTATGTTGATTTAGCCCGCCGCCATAGCATTCGTAGAAGCGCCATTGGACCCAGTAACTGTAACCCGCCAAGCGGAGTATCCAAGCTCCATAACATGGAATTCGGGTGGATAGGGGCTAACCACAGCTTCTCAATTTGTGTACATCGATTGTAAGCATGAAGTGTACACCAAGAGGCTGTAGGGCGTAGCTGAGCTGCAAAATTTTAATTCAATTTAATTTCCAACTATGAAAATCCTAAAACCATGGAGCAACTATAACTCTTGGGGTCGAGAGCACAGATGTATGAAAAATTGTATCCTCTTATTTACAATCAATACATCTTTAAGCGAATTAGGAAGATGACGAAAAATATGTATTTTGGTTATCATTAAATAAGAAAAAGAATGCATTTTAAAGTACCGGAATTGGACTAAGTAGTAGTTTCATGCATTCCCCTGTGCAGCAGTAATCAAACTGGGGGATGAGTTGGCAGCAATAGGAACCATTTAGGAGTACTGCATGCACATGTGCTGACAGAAAAAGCGAGAGAGCAAGCAGTCGGGGGAGCTACTTCTGCGCTCCCATTGTACAAGGGGCTGGAGGGCAGGGAGGTGACATAGCTTTATTGCTTATCTGCACAAAAAAAAAAAAAGTTACCAACCTAGCTGTTCTGTGTAAATTTCTGAACAGGATAAAAAGAAATACAAATCCTTTTCCAGGTAAAACAGTTCCCAGACTTGCATTATAACAATAAATCTAGCTGTCTGTTGTTCAGATTTTACTATAATGATGGGATTTTTTTATGTTTACACTACTTTTTAGGTCCTTACAAAAAAGATACAAAGATTAACCAGTCTACAAAATACTATATCAATTTGTCAGGCACAGGGAATTCAATGAGCTTCAACAAAACATATATACACACTATTGTTCAGGTCTGCTCTAGGACCATCAAGGTGGATGGTCAGGATCTCAGTTTCAGTATACTTCAATTAGGTGTATGAAAGGTGAGTAACCAGGCTGGCTCTGGGCAGCCGGCCAATTGCTGAAGGGTACGCATGTGTGTTGGGTCCCAGAAGGGCTTTCACCGGAGCTGTATTACAAGTTGCTCAGCATAGATTGCAAGGTTCATGCATATGGTGAGACAGATGTGTCTGGCAAAGTTTCAAGACTACAAAATGAAGAATTATGGAAGTGTAGGGCCCTGGGCATTGGCAGAGGTGGGGGCAGGAAGATGGAGAACAAATATCTCTTCCCCTTTAGTATCAGTTAGTAGCTCATCTGGGAAAACAGGACACCATAAGCCTTTCCCCTTGTAAGCTCGGCTAAAACACTAAATAAACATCTGCACAGACAGGAGTATGAGCTGTTTCTATACAACACAATGCACTAACATCCCACACTCAGAACTGCAACAAATAAAAAAACACTTAGGTAAAATGTAGTTTCCCATCAACTATCACATATAGCCTTGATAAGATTAGATTGATATGTTCTGAACATTTGTATAATTACAACAGACATACGCATTTGGGCACCCAGTGTACAAATTTTAATTTTGCAGCACCAATGAAGGAATTCAACATTGAAGCAAATTGACTCATACTTGTGATTCTGTGAGAAAAAAAAAAACATCTTCAAACCTTCCTTAATGATATTTATAAAGCAAATAAATGTAACTAAATAAAAATTGTAGTAGCCTGGTTAGCAACCATGAAAAATGTAATTAGTTGTAAATTCTTGCAATCAGCATCTAACAAACAGCAAAACAGGGATCTCCATCTTCAGAATGTAAATCCCCGATGACAACATGAGAAAAACCCAAGAGAAAAATTTCCAGAAAGATCTGAAGAAGTACACGAGGATTAAAACCACCAATTGCCAAATCACCAGGACATGGCGAGAAGGTGAAAGATCTACTTACAATTCCAATTTAAGGTAACTATCTAATTTAAATAAATCAAAAAGTAGACAGGCCACATGCATAAAAAAGTACAGGCACCTCATAGCTTCAGAAGCCTACAAGAGTGTCATGGGATTCCGAAAGCCTGCAGTGCTCATATCTGTAAACTCAGACAGATCGTTTCAAGGGCTTCCCTGCCCCCTTCTCAAACTTCCTATTGGATCATCACTATGATGGAGGAACCAACTTGCCACAAGTAAGATATCTGAGGAGGTGGACCAGTCTTAGATGCTCTACTACTAAGCTTACCTGTTAGGGTCTCCTGGGTCCCATAGCATTTTTACAGACTTCTATGGGATCTTGTACATAGGCTGGCTGAGCCTGTTCAGCATTATCGCCAACGTATTTCCTCTGCCCAGACAGCCCAGGTGCAGCATACAGCCTATCACTGACATGAATTGCTATGAGCTGCTGTACTAGTTTATATGACAAGTGTACTTTAGGAGGTTTATTTATCATAGGTACTTATATAGTGCCGGCAATTTTATGCAGCGCTTTACATATATATTGTACAGTCACATCAGTCCCTGGCCCTCAAGGAGCTTACAATCTAAGGTCCCTAACTCACATTCATACACATACTAGGGCCAATTTAGACAGGAACCAATTAACCTACCAGCATGTCTCTGGAATGTGGGAGGAAACCTGAGTACCAGGAGGAAGTCCACACGGGCACAGGGAGAACATGCAAACTCCAGGCAGGTAGTGCCGTGGTTGGGATTCAAAATCGAAGACTGTAGTGCTGCTAGGCGGAAGTGCTAACCACTTAGCCACTGTGCTCCCCACCTTAGTACCTATATAATCATCATCCTGACATTACTAAGGACCCCAGTGCCTGAAAAAATGTACATCATAGTATCCTAACTTCATAACTAAAAAATTTGCCTCAAAATTTGTGTTACTCATTTTTTTCATTTTAACATAATACTGTATACATTGTTACATGTATAATCTGTAGCCTCAGTTTTTCAAGCTGGGAGGGCTGCTAAAGTGCAAATCAACTGATCTCCAAAATCAGACTCCTAGAATAATTTGTCATCTGTGGGAACTTATCACTTCATTTTGCCTATTCATGGCAAATTTTCTGGAAAGAGCAATACCCTCCTGATAGTTTCTCCATGCTCTCCAACCACTCTATCGGAGCCCTCTGCAATTACTCCATGCTCCTTGGTATGGGGAACATGTGACCTCTTCCTCCGAAGATGCAGTGCTTGGGACGGAGTATCCAATCACCGTCATGCGAAGAAGTACGGTAATTAAAAATCTCAGTGTTGGAGCATACACAAACTTTTAATATCCAACTCCAATATAGGAGCATAGGGGGGAAGGTGACAAAAGGAGTCTCTCAATTTATTGGCAGTGAGTGGGAGACTAGCTGTTATTATGCCTGCCCGTAGCCCCGACATGCCAAAGAAGAAGAGTGCTACACACTGGCTAAATTCTTTAATGTATGTGACTTTTACAGGCAAGGGAAACAGAAGGGATTTTTTCCTGACACTATATTATAAAGCAGAGGCAGAAGCCCAGATCTTATTTGTGCTAGAACACATCACAGAGTCCCCTGCACATCAGTGCCTTTAGCCTACACTTTACATCTCAGTGCCCCACCCATCAAATTAATGTCCTCAGTCCCCTCTTCACATCCGAACCCTATACATCAGTGTCCTCAGCCCCCCTTCACATCATGCCTCCCCTTTACACTAGAGTCTTCAGCCTGCCCTTCACATCATAGTAGTCCTTTACATCAGTGTCCTCAGCCCTCCTTCCACATCATAGCTCCTTTTTACATCAGTGTCCTCAGTCCCCCCCCCCCCCCCCCCCCTGCCCCCTTACAACACAACCCCGGCTTTACATCAGTGTCCTAAGCCCCCCTTAACACAACTCTCTCTTTACATCAGTGTCCTCAGCCCTCCCCGTTCACATCACAGTCCTCCCCCCTCCCTTTACCATCAGTGTAAACCCTCTTTCAACTCACAGTCCCACACCCCTTTACAACAGTCCCATAGTGTCCTCAGTTCCCTTTCACATCAGAGCCCTCCTTTACATTGCAGTCCTCTTCACATCACAGAGCTACTAGCAATCAACCCCTCATCACAATCCCCCATGCAGTCACGGCCCCCTTCCCCCTTTGCTCTATTACATCACAGACCCCATTTGAATAGCAGCCCCCCTACACAGTCCTACCTTAACATGGCAGGGCAGAGGCACTAAGCATGTGTGTCCTCTCCCACCCAGCCATAGCTGTCATGCCTAACAGCAGAGCAGGGGACGGGAGGTGGGGCAGGTTGGCACAGAGGACAGGAGCTGCACAACTTAAATTAAACAGCGGTCGATCACCCGCTTGTTAATTTGAAAAGACTACCATTCTCTGTCCAGATCTCCAGCACCTCCTGTCCTGCTGTGATGACAGCGACGGCTGGGTGGGGAAATCTGGCAGAGAACATGCAGATGCTAAGTGGCACAGCTGTGGTGCGGAGAGGATCTGGATTGTTGTATGTCGGTTTCTAAGTGAAAATGTATAGTTCCTCAACTAAACTGAAGGCTTTACACAATGCAGGGGAATATATTTAAAAAAAATAAAAAGACGAGAGGACAGGTGAAAGGACTGTACTGGAATTTTCAAAGCAAGTGAATGGCTTTAAGTACTTGAATTACATTCTGAACTAAAAGGCAAATTGAAATTACCTAATGAAGGAGGAAGAGAAAGCACTTTTCAACAGATAATATAAAATGGCCACATCTGTAAATGTAATTATCCCATTATCTGGTAAACACATGTGGTCATTGGCATTTCATATATAGCAATGTATTCCTGGAAGCGCCAAACACTGTTGTCTTCGGTCCTGTACCTAAAAAAAGAAATAAAACTTTCCTGCTCTCCATACATGTCGCCAGTGATATCACCCCAAAAACACATGTAAGTATGCGACAGATCCTCCAGACAAAACAAAAAATTTCATTATTTCTACAGTTCATGCAGAGTTACACGTGATAGCAAAGATTAGTGTTCATTCACAAAGCCGCACATTTTATGCAGTATTTGTAATTTTATCCCACTACAATTTTTGCAGAAGAATGTTTTATTCAGGGGAGTCCAACCCGCGGTCCAAGAGTGTTAAGCATGTGGCTCGAGGAACGACTGGAGGGATGCCATGCAAGTATAGTAGCCGCTACACCTGGCAGGTACAAGCCAGGCCCATGAATGTCTAAAGGGATGCTGTGTTTGCAGTAGCAGCCAAGGCTGCAGGCACTGACAAGAAGCAAGGAACAGGCATGCCTGGAGGGATGCTGGGGCCGCCCTGTTTGCAATAGCATTGCTAGCGGTGAACGCAGGGACTCTCTGCTAGCTCAAGGCAAGTAAATGCTGCATGGCTGGATAAAGGGGGTGCTAGGGTGGGCTATCCCCTCCCCCCCCCCCACGCCATAGCCCCCTGCTTTTTTCCTAACCTTAAATAAGGACATGTGCATTCCAGTGTGTTTTTGATGCAGTTTACAGCATTCCAGTACAGTACAGTGCAGAACAAATGCAGTATGTTCTACTTTTTTTTTTCCTGGAACTGGAATGCACTGGAACTGCAAGCACTGATGTGGACTATGCCATTGAAAACCATATAACCTACTTTCCATGTGTTTTTTGAGGCAGAAAAAACTGCATGTGGTGTGAACTGGCCTAAGTGCAGAAAAAAAGCGCACAAAACAGCATCTGGTGTGAACTAGCACTAAATGTTAAAACCAAACTCCAGGCAAACAGCTAAGTCCACAGATGAAATATAAAATGTGGGAGCTGTAACACCTGCCAAAGGATTTGTATTTCTACCCATCTAGTTCTGAGATTAACACAACTCTGCCAGGGGACCAGATTTTTTTCACTGCTTCAGTTAAAGAGACCATTGTACATTCAAAATTGTTCTAATCCAAACACATATCTGTAAAGAGGAGGGTGCGTACTTATACTGGTCAACCACATCACTTAACGCTGAGGAGCTAAGGACTGGGTGCCAAGAAGTACAATAATGGGAATTTTGTCCAGTAGACCATGGGATGCCCCCAAGCAGTAAGCTGAGGGCTGGGCAACAACAAAGTCAGCAGACTCACAACAACCCAGTGTCAACGTACCCAAAATAGTCAGATGACAGCTTGATGACAGAATCAGCAAAGGCTTAAATCCACTGCACAAGCTAAACATGAGCAACTCCTTGTATAAAAGGTCTTGACAAGCAAGTGTGAAGCCACAGGTTTCTGATATACAATAGAGAAGGCAGCTGTCTCTTTAGAGTACTAAGAGCCAGATGCTGGTCCAAGCAAGACTGGAGGAAGGCCAGGATATGAGGAATGTAATAATCCTAGGGGGTTGAGGCACCTGCTCTAGCATCAGCCAAATTAGGCCCTCCAGGTGTTATAGTACATCTTACAAGTAGTGGATTTTTTTTGTCTTTGGCAAGGTGGGAATGACAGTGAACAATGCCCCTTATCTTTTAGGACCTGAGTTTCAAACACCATCCCGTTACAAAACCAGAGACTGAGAAGCAGAGTGGAACACAGGGCCCTGTGATAGGAGGTATGTCCTGTTTTGCCCAGGAGAACTTTGTAATCAGACATACACAAACTCCTGACAGATGAGTCTTGCCTTCTCACAATTTGGAGCGAAGAAGATTAATGGAATCCATTCTTCTTCTTGAGGAACAGTCGAGGGAGAATCTTCACTGGAGGGAAAATGCACACACTAGTTTGTATAAGAACCAAAGAATCATCAGAGCATCCACCGCAAATGCAAGGAGATGCCACAGGCCTGGCCACAAACCTGTCAATTTTTTTGTTAAATCTGGAGGTCATGATGTTCAATTTTCCACTCCTGGTATGTATACAGCACAGAGCATTGGAATGTGGTTCCTACCTTGATTGTTTAAGTAGGCGACAGCTGTGGCATTGTCCAACTGCACTGACTGGGTGAATGTGTAGGAGAGGGGTCCAGTGTTGTTAAGGTCAGTCTTCTGGCTCTCAGTTCCAGAATGTAAATGGTGAGCATCAACTCCTGTGTGGGCCAGGTGCCCTAGTCTTTCAAGGAATTTTAGATCCCGGCTTAGCCCATCAGGCTTCCGTCTGTTACCACCTTCAACAGTGAAGAAAGGAACAAATCTTCATATTCAAGGGCTGAATTGGAAATCCACCATGCAAGGGAGATATACGATTGGCTGGACAGCAGTAGTGGGTGCTCCAGAGAAAGGATCAGCTTACCCCACATTGCGAAAAATTTAGACTTTTTGCTGGAACTTTGCCAAGGGAACTGCCACAAAGGTGGCCACCATAAAGCCCGAAACCCTCGCGCAGAAGCAAGTCGAGGGATTCCAGGTTGCCCTGTGAGTCTGACGGTTGGACCTCACTGAAAATCTTTTCCTGGGGATCAAAAACTATGGCCAACCCGCTGGGTTGAAAAAAAAAATAGTAAAGAAAGCTATTAGCGTGTACCCGGCTTTAGTCAGAAAAGGAGCTGTGTCAATATAGGACCTTGCAATGGTGCAGGGGAACTGCTATCACCCTGAGCATTTTGATGGTCTTCCTTTTTTCACAGCTCCTTTGCTCCCTGTCCCCACCATTCCCAGGTGATGAAATCACCTGAGGGGTACTCTGGAAATGGATGCAGACTTACCCAGGCACTGACTGATGTCCTGTGGCTGCGACTCAAGAACAGCAGGTGGCTGGGAGACCAGCAAATGTGCTTCTTGTGTTTCCATTGGAAATGGTGGGAGGAAGTGGGTCAGACTGAAGATAAAGTGGAACTACGTCACTCATCAAGCAACAAAGTAAAACATTATAATAACGTTACCAACCACTTACAGAGGGGGACAACACAAAGTGAATAACGTTCCACATCTAAAAACAGGATCTGGTCACAATCATTGGGAAAACCCTGTTCTACCTTATCCATGCTGCAGGTTCCTGGAAAGGACCATAGTGATCATACCCCCGAAGGAGTCCTTAGGGTCTGGGTGCCATAGGAATGAACCACAACGTTAGACATAGAACGCACCCTGCAGCTAACTACATTTGTTTGCCCATGTGCCAAGGTGAGCGCCGAACCCAGTATCCAGTGCCCAAAGTAGAGATGGGCTGAACACTCCCCTCCTGAACAGGGGAAAAGTTCTGACCCAAACAGCGAACCCCATTAAAGTCTATAGGAGCCGAACAAGAAAAATCAAAACTGCCCATTTTGAAGGCTTATATGCAAGTAATTGGCCATAAAAGGGGGTCTGGGTACTGCCCTGGGGGACATGTATCAATGAAAAAACCTTTTTTAAAAACAATAGTTTTTTCAGGAGCAGTGATTTTAATGATGCTTAATGTGCAACAATAAAAATTCCTTTAAATATAGTGCCTGGGGGGTCCCCTTAGTCTGCCTGTAAATTGGCGTATCTGTAGAATGCTTGGAACACATCACATTTAAATTGCCTCGTGGTTGCAAATGCCGACACCCGGCTATTTAAATAAAATAAAGAAAAAAAAAAAACCTTTGGGTTTGGTATGGATTTTAAGGGGAAGCCCATGCCAAAATTTAAAAAAAACAAAACAAAAAAGTGTGCTCTCCCAAAAATTCACCAAAAAAGTTTTAAAAAGTAATGAAAACAGACAGTTTGACAATTCCTTTATTAACCACTTGACAACTGGGCACTTAAACCCCCTTCCTAACCAGACCAATTTTCAGCTTTTGGTGCTCTCACATTTTGAATGACAATTACTGAGTCATGCAACACTGTATCTTTATGAAATTTTTGTCCTTTTTTTCACACAAATAGAGCTTTCTTTTGGTGGTATTTAATCACTGCTGGGTTCTTTATTTTTTGCGCCGTAAAAGAAAAAAGACCGAAAAATCTGTAAAAAAATACATTTTTCTTCATTTCTGTTATAATATTTTGCAAATTAGTAATTTTTCTTCATATATTTTGGCCAAAATTTATACCGCTACATATCTTTGGTAAAAATAACCCAAATCGGTGGATATTATTTGGTCTTTTTGAAAGTTATAGAGTCCAAAAGCTATGGTGCGAATATCTGAAAATTGATCACACCTGAAGTACTGACGGCCTATCTCATTTCTTGAGACCCTAACATGCCAGAAAAGTACAAATACCCCCCAAATGACCCCTTTTTGGAAAGAAGACATTCCAAGGTATTTAGAAAGATGCATGGTGAGTTTTTTGAAGTTGTCATTTTTTCCCACAATTCTTTGCAAAATCAAGGTTTTTTTTTTACTTTTTTTTTTTCCACAAAATTGTCATATTAGCAGGGTATTTCTCACAGACCGCATATGCATACCACAAATTACACCACAAAACACATTCTGCTATTACTCCCGAGTATGGTGATACCACATGTGTGAGACTTTTACATAGCGTGGCCACATACAGAGGCCCAACATGCAGGGGAGCACCTTCAGGCATTCTGGAGCACCCAGGCCAATTCTGACATTTCTCTCCTACATGTAAAAATCATCATTTATTAGCTAGAAAATTACTTAGAACCCCAAAACATTATATATGTTTTTTTAGCAAAGACCCTAGAGAATACAATGGCGGTCGTTGCAACTTTTTATCTCGCACGGTATTTGCGCAGCAATTTTTTTAACGCGTTTTTTTTGGAAAAAAACTGTTTTGTGCTTTACAAAAACCAAAACAGTAAAGTTAGCCCAATGTTTTTGCATAATGTGAAAGATGAAGTTACGCCGAGTAAATAGATACCCAACATGTCACCCTTCAAAATTGCACGCGCTTGTGGAATGGCGCCAAACTTTGCTACTCAAAAATCCCCATAGGCGACGCTTTAAAATTTTTTACTGGTTACATGTTTTGAGTTACAGAGGAGGTCTAGGGCCAAAATTATTGCTCTCGCTCTACCGATCGCAGCGATACCTCACATGTGTGGTTTGAACACCGTTTTCATATGTGGGCGGGACTTACGTATGCTTTCGCTTCTGCATGCGAGCACACAGGGACAGGGGCGCTTTAAAAATTTTTTTTTTTTTTTTATTGTTCATTTTACTTTATTTATTTTAGTTTGATGCTTTTTTCCAAAAAAAAAAAATTTTGACCACTTTTATTCCTATTAGAAGGAATATAAACATCCTTGTAATAGGAATATGGCATGACAGGTCCTCTTTACAGTGAGATATGGGGTCAATAAGACCCCACATCTCACCTCTAGGCTGGGAAGCCTGAAATTAAAAAAAAAAAAAAAAGAAAAAGATCCTGGCTTCGATCGTAGCGGTGAGTCGGTAGAAGCCCTGCAAGGCGGCGGGAAGGGGGGACGTCCCCTCTCGCCTCCCGTAAGAACGATCAAGCAGTGGAACAGCTGCTATGATCATTCTCATGGTGCAGGGAATCGCCGGCTGAAAAAGCTGATATCTGAATGATGCCTGTAGCTGCAACCATCATTCAGATATCTCCGCACAAAGTCAAGGACGTTGTATGACGGCCGGCGGGCGGGAAGTGGTTAAAACGCTTTTTTTTTTTTTTAACACAAAGTTGTCCATTTATACAATATTTCTACCACATAACATGTACATACCAAAAATGACACCCCAAAATAGATTCTCCTGCTCCTCCTGAGTACGGCGATACCCCATGTGTGAGACTTCCACAGCCTGGCCACATACAGAGGGCGAGTACAGCTGAGCATGGCTCAGCATGGCAGGGTATGGCGGGGTATGGCGGAGTATGGCGGGGTATTGCGGAGTATGGCGGAGTATGGCGGGGTATGGCGGAGTATGGCGGGGTATGGCGGGGTATGGCGGAGTATGGCGGGGGCATGGCAGAGTATGGCGGGGGCATGGCAGAGTATGGCGGGGGCATGGCAGAGTATGGCGGGGGCATGGCAGAGTATGGCGGGGGCATGGCAGAGTATGGCGGGGGCATTGCAGAGTATTGTGGGGGCATTGCAGAGTATTGTGGGGGCATTGCAGAGTATTGCACAGCATTGCAGAGTATTGTGGGGGCATTTCAGAGTATTGCACAGCATTGCAGAGTATTGCACAGCATTGCAGAGTATTGTGGGGGTATTGCAGAGTATTGCACAGCATTGCAGAGTATTGCACAGCATTGCAGAGTATTGCACAGCATTGCAGAGTATTGTGGGGGTATTGCAGAGTATTGTGGGGGTATTGCAGAGTATTGCACAGCATTGCAGAGTATTGTGGGGGTATTGCAGAGTATTGTGGGGGTATTGCAGAGTATTGCACAGCATTGCAGAGTATTGTGGGGGTATTGCAGAGTATTGTGGGGGTATTGCAGAGTATTGCACAGCATTAGTAGTGAGGGATGGCTGAGCATGGATGGATGGATGTCTCTGTGCAGCGCTGTGGGCACTACACATACAGCCCACAGCGCTGCAGACATCCATCCATCCCCCTCCCTGCTCACTGTGTACCGATCGGTACACAGGAGGGGAGGAGAGGAACCGGCGTCATCAGATGACGCCGGTCTGTTTACATGTGATCGCGCCGTCATTTGACGGCGCGATCACATGGTAAACGGCCGCGATCAGCGGCCATTTACCGGGATCCGTGATGCGCCGGGTCCCCTGGACCCGGCGGTCACGGATGTGTTCGGGTGCGCGCCCCAGGGGGCGCGCGAGAGGGGAATTCTGGGAGGACGTCATAGTACGTCCACCCAGAGTTATCCAACCGCCCTGCAGCCGTCATTCGGCTATGGGCCGGTTGGTAACTGGTTAAAAAAAAACAAAAAAAAAAAACTGTCGTTATCTCCCCCCCCCCCCGATGTAAATCCATCGTCAATCATGCAGCTGAAAAAAAAAAAATGCTCTGCACTTATTGAAGGCCGACCGCCGAATGCCTCCTCCGCCGTTTGACAGTTCTAGTTGACCCCGCCCCCTTGTGACACCACAGACCGATGCATGCTGGGTCAGTGCCACCAGGTGATGTCACTAGGTGGCCCCGCCCTTACCTATAAAAGAACTGTCAGACAGCGGAGGAGGCATTCGGCGGTCAATTAGTGCAGCACGTTTTTTTTTCTGGTGCAGAGGTTAGTGTGATTGATGATGGGTTTACATTGGGGGACAATGTTTCTTTATTTTTAATAAAGAAATTGTCAAAAACTATCTGTGTTTTTATTACTTTTTTACACTTTTTTGGTGAATGGATAGGGGTGCTATGTACCCTATACTCATTCACATTGGGGGGTGCCAGGATCTGGAGGCCCCCTTCTTAAAGGTGCTTCCAGATTCCAGTAAGCCCCCTGCCTGCAGGCCCCCACAACCACAAACACCATTGTCCCCATCAACATGGGGACAAGAAAGTACATATTGCATACAAATTTTATTCAGCGGTCAGCAGGGAAGCCAATTGACAGCTGATGACTCATCCGTTGTTAAGAATGCCGTGGCCGGCTTCCTGGCCCTGCTCCTTAACAACCAGATTTTTCTGCGTCCTGATAGGGCAAAGCCTACAAATTCGGGTGTTGCCCTAAGGCAATAAGCTGTTGGATCTTGATAGAAGTGTCAGTCAAAAGAGAAAACAAATAAGAATGGTTTAGACAACTTTAGAGGGATAGAAGTCTAGAAAACTCTAGAGGGATAGAGGTCCATCACAGAAGAAAACTTGAGTCCAGCAGAGTGGGTGGGGGGATGCACTGGGGTAATTCTCTGTAAAGCTTTTGCCAGTGTCCAAACACCTGGAGGTAGTGTTATAAAAACCCATGGTCTATGTCTTCCTGTCACGTGATGTACGATGAAGATAATATATTTACAGTAAGACTAAACAGACTAGAGGAAAGTTGTAGTCCACTGTGTACCTGAATCTTTTGCTGTCGACGTTTCTGCTCTTCCAGTTTTCTTGCCAGCGCGTGCTTCTTGGCACGCAGTTCTCGGAAATCATGCTCTGCCCACTGCTGTCTAGATCCGAATCTTCTGTGTACTCCTCGACCACTACATCATCCTGGTAAAAAAAAACATATTTATGAGCAGTTAGTGTGGGATTTACTATACACTACTTGCACCAAGTATATTCTTCAATACTTGAAATATTCACTTCCTTTCAGTGCAGAGGAGATTTCAATAAGTTTATATTAAGTTTTTGCTATCATGTTTCTAGGGCAGATATGAAAATGAAGGTGAAATGTTGGTTGGTTGCTATAAGGAATAGATCTTTTATGCACTTTTAGACAATGACTTGGTCCTAACAAGTACTGTCCAATGGACATGGTGCCGAGACAAAGAAGTACTACAAATGGGGTTGTTACAGCAAGGTTAACATATACATTTTTAATAACATTTTCATTTTTTTTTTATCTGCTTGTGGAACCACGTTTTCATGATGTTATTTTATATAGAGATTCCTAAAAACATCTGGTGGCAATTTGAAGGTCCATGTGACTTGCATAATTTAGTAACAACTGTTGTGAAAAATTCTAAAATTAAAGGCTCCCGGGGTGTGTAATGTTTACCATAGACTTGTGTTGTGAATAGGGAACAGTAAAGAAAAAATCATGGTGCACATGGAATCTGTTTATATTTTTTCAACATTATCAGTTGGATATTTACATTAAAGGTGTTGTTAAGGCAGCAGTTTTTTTTATTTTAATGCATTCTATGCATTAAGATAAAAAACCTTCTGTGTGTAGCAGCCCCCCAATACTTACCTGAGCCCCATCTCTATCCATTGATTTACACAACTGCCTTGGCCCCCCGGGACTCCCCTCTTGATTGGCTGAGACACAGCAGCAGTGCCATTGTCTGAATGGACACAGGGAGCTGCAGCTCTGCTTGGGTGCCCCCATAGCAAACTGCATGCTGTGGGGGCACGCGACAGGAGAGAGGGGCCAGAAACACCGAAGAGGAACTGAGAAGAGGGGCTGCTCTGTGCAAAACCACTTCACAGAGCAGGCAAGTATAACAGGTTGTTTTTATTAGAAAAAAAAAATGAAACTTTAGTGTCAAGCTAATTCATGCATTGAAAAAAGGCAAGTTTTTTCCTACAATAAAAAAAAAAAGGTTTATACTTACCTGCTCTGTGCAATGGAGCACAGAACGCTCCTTTACCTCTTCTTATAAGGTCCCTCGCTGGCATTCGCCAATTTGACAAACAGCAGCAGGAGCCAATGGCTCCAGTCACTGTGTCCAATGAGAAGAGGAAGAGCAAATTCTACTGGGACATTTTTACCTTAATGCAGCGAATACATTAAGGTAAAAATGTATTAACTTTAGAACCACTTTAATGCAAACTTGTGACTTGTCCATTCAGGGCATAGCAAAGGGTTCACTATGATGTGCCCTCCCCAAGCATGTACTCACTTCTGCCTTCTCACCATTTGGAGACAGAAGATGAATAAAATACCCATGTATGTTGAGGCATGTGACTGGCCAATCAGTGCTGTCACATGGGAGATCCAAAGGGCTATCTAAGCTACAACTTAAGCAGGACCTCTAGCTTACATAAGGCTATCATTTACTACAGCCAGGTTAAATGGAGCGGAGTGTTAGTAAAAGGTTGGTAAGTATGTGCTCCAGAAAAGTTCTAAAATAAAGTGAACCTGTTGCTATACTTTGCATAGGCAAATAATAAGTTCCCTTTAAGCCAACCATAAAACATCATCAGACTTTCATCTTTAAGAATGATTGTGATCCAGATCTGTCATATTGTGTTAGATTATGTAATCTGTGGCAATTTTAGTTGCTTGAAGTTTGAACAGTATTTACATAGACCTTTCCTTATTCTTGAATTAAAAAAATGAACTCTACATGGAAATAATGCTTAAAGAGGAGGACCAGCCCCCCCACAAAAAAATAAGTCAGCAGCTACAAATGCACTTACCTGTCTGGAATCCAGTGATGTTGGCACCCCAGCTGATGGCTCTAGGGTGCTGCTGCTGCCATTGCCCGTAGGGGAAACCATTAGTGAAGCCTTGTGGCTTCACAGCCGGTTCCCTACAGTGCGCTGCTATTTCTGAATGGCCCGGCAGCGGGGGAAGGGGCCGAAGTTCCGAGAGATCTCACCATGGCGATGTCTCCAGGAAGTGGGGATTGGTACCCATTAAAACCAGGTACCCGTTCTCCCCTCTCCCTGAAAGGTGCCAAATGTGGCACCGGAAGCGGGGGGTGGGAGGATTTTGGGGGAAGGAGGCAGATTAGCGGAGCTTCTCTTTTTGGGTGGAGCTGCGCTTTAATTTCAAGCTCAGATAACTACATACCAGAGTTGCTGGAGCTACTTGTCTGCTCCACAAAGTAGCCTACATTTTGTAAAGTTAGGGAAGAGGGAGAATGCTAGCATCACTTATCACAGTACCAGATCAGACACATTGTGGATTTATTTCTTAGTAATTCAGAGCTGAATATATATTGTAACATAATGTAGCAAATTGGGAATTTTTTTTTTTTATAGGGGTCCAAAGCAGATTAAACTAATGAAATATAATTTTAAGTAAAAAATCTGCTTGGACAAGGCACTCAAAAGCAGATGTTGAGATATTAGATCAAAAATAAGTAAAATTACCTGCATGCTGTAAAATACTTGTGTGCAAATTCATGGCATTACCAGCTAAAGCAATGCCCTTGGGATGCAGGGAAATTGTGAACAATTGACATTTAATATATTTATGTATTTTGAAGATGAAGAGATTTGCTGTTTAAATTAGGTGCATTAGCAGTTCCTTTTTTTCAGGTATTAAAATTAACAATTACAGAATTACTGAACTAGGCTAAACAGACATTAGAAGGAGGCTAGACATTTAGACACAATTTAATTATTTTTGTTTTTCCAATACAGAGACATATATGAGGGGGAAAATAGTGTTTGCAGATGTACACAGCCATTTAGATTGTAAGCTCTTCTGAGAAGGGCCCTCTTAATCCTCTTGTATTTTATTGTATTGTAACTATTGTCTCCTTTTATATTGTAAAGCGCTGTGTTAACGCAGTGGAACAATGGTGATGGGCCACATTTTCTAACCTTGATCAATATTCCCACAATAGCTGCTTAGTGACAGGAGTCTGCCTACCACAAAACAGGAGGTTATCCATTCTGGCCAAAACCAGCCGATCAGGCTAATTTAATTTAATGTCTCTGGACTGTCTAGCTTTTGCAAAGCTGATTTTCTGACACTTCTAAAACCAGTTCTGCATTGTTGCTAATAAGTTGCCATATAGACCAGATTTTGAAAACTATTAAGCCATCCTCCTTTGGTATAGAATGGCAGACCTTGCATGTAGTCCAGCATTCAAGCAGTATTAAACTGATGTTGTGTAATGTTACATGCAGGAAAAGGGTTTACTGAATAAGCACCCCCCCCCCCCAAATAAGCCTCATCAGTGTGCGGATTAACCTATGCAACTGATCCCTGTGCATGAGGTCCAATATTTACATTCACTTACACCATGAGATTGTGACCGTCATTAAAGTCACATTACTTTAAGAGTTGCATTATGAGTTCAGTGTGACATACACACATTATTTTGTGACTTCTTTATACCACAGTCTGAAGATGGAGCTGGGATTTCCTGTCAGAAGTCAGCACTTAGTGCTGAACCAAGAATTTCCAATCTAACAAATCAGCTTTTTGCAGAAGCTGTTCCCCTCCCCCTCCATTTGCTGCGATTGTTTTTGACATATACAAAATAATGGCGTATAAAGACATGAATTTTTTTTTTTTTTTTAACTGGTGCAATTTAATGTGAACGCGACCTGGTCTAAATTGCCCTCAACTTAGACTCTATTTTCATTTACTGGGCACACTGGATAACTCAAATAAGGGTGATTCTGTGATCGACAGAATCCGGGACACAGCATCATGCACAAAGAGAACAGATGTGGAACTGTCCTAGCAAATCCAAGACAGCTGGCATCTATGTTTTTTAATAAACACAAAAGAAAGTATGAATTAGTGTTTGTTATATTTGTCTGAATTTCAGCTTTAAGTGTATTTTGTTTAATTTGTACACAGTTAGCCGCCTAAGACCCCTTTGTAAACTTACTCAGCAAATAAAGCACCCCTTTGCCACTAGCATATGGTGCTACCTTATTTTTGTACTTTTAATAGAGCTCCTGGAATAGAAGACAAAACTGACAAGCTCAAAATTACATTTTCTGTGTCTATACTAGGTTTCAGATGTATAAGCTGTAAGAAAAACAAAAAACAAAAAAAACATTTAGATGGGTGACAGCATTTTAATTGACAATTGCACAGTTAATGCTCTTGTGCATTCATGTGATCTAGTGTACACCTGTGCTTTCAAACCACCATGTCTTGTGGTTGCAAATGGAAATAACATTTATGTGTTCTTTCCAAGACTGGCAATTTATTGCAAGGGGATCTTTAAATAAGCAGATGAAACAAAAGAAGTGATGGTGGCTATTATTTTGGCCTGTCCATGCTATCCCTTCCTGGAGTCCATCCTGAGAAGGAGGAAGGCAGGCAGATCACATAGAATTCAGTCTCACTTCCTCGTCTCTGGGCAACTCATCACAAGCTGAGGTTTCCAAAGAGGTACGTTTCAGCTAGCATGCGGTAAATGTCTGTTGAGATCAGGAGTTATATGTGGCTCCTGGTTAACTTCTGAGAGGTCAAGTGCTAGTCAAAAGGGTATTTAGATTGTATGTTCAGCTTTGCTTAATATGTTGGCTGCCAGAGTCCAACCCACTAACCAAAGGGGAACTTCACACTTACCAAATGACTACAAGCATTAACGACTGTGTGCGAGTGAAAGGAGGAGGGGACACCCCAGTGTCAGCAAAGGGTCACAAGTTCACCACGTCTGGTAGTCAGATCCATGCTCAAAACGTGAGAAACTAGCTACTAGAGGGAAACTCTGCCTATTAAAACAGCCACTGATCCATGGCACAAGGATCCAAGCAATTTAAATGTACAAGTGAAAAAAAAAAATCTGTAACCTAACAGAATTCACTCACACTGACGTCAAACAGAATTCCACGTTGGAAGTGTTTTTATTTCTGGTTTCCAAAAAATGCACTGCAAAAACATTTATCATCAGGATATTTTTTCAAAGAATGATTTTTTTTTCCATGTCAGCGGGAAATACTTAAATAAAAAAAAAAAAAACTGAAGCAAAGCAAAAGATCTGTTGCAGACAGTAACATGATTTGTTACATAAATCAAATATATTACACGTACTAAAAAATAAATTATATATATATATCTATATATATATATATATATATAGAACCTGTTGGCTTTCAAGGAAATCCATGGTGTAGAAAACTAACCTTCCTAACCTAACTAGCTTTGGTTTAGCTGCCAAATCCTCCTCTTTAATAATTATTTTATTCATTTAAATACAATTTGAAAGATAATTAGGATATGTTCAAACCAGGTGAAAGTAATTCAACAAAAGCTGCCAAGATAGCATAAGCAGGCTGCCAATGTTTACCACCTCCTGTAAATACTAGTTGCTTGGCTATCATGCAGACCCTTCAACTTCACGGAACTAAAACAAGTATGCAGAACAGATGTCTGAAGTCACAGGATATATGCTTATTCTAGGCCAGGGACTAATTTAGAGACAGCCAGAAAACCAGCATTTTGTGGTTGGCAATGACAGTTTACATACTTCTCTATGCATAGTTCACACAAATTCCCCACAGAAATTACATAAATGAGCCAACTGCAGCATGCAGTATTATCTGCAATGTATATCATCATTAAACAAACAAAAACAAACAACTTTCTGCACTGAAAATCCAAGCTAGTGTGGATGAGCCATAAATGACAGCAGTACACACTGAAAGTAGGCAGTTAAATAAAATGTAAAAATGTTCTTCTTTACAGCGTATCACAGCAAAATAAAATGCTAAACCTATTTAGCTTCCTGTTCATGTAAAAACGTATATCTATATATATTTGGAAGGTGGTTAGTTACAGTATAAAACCAGGCTGCTTTTATCTAAGAATGTGTCAAGAAAGACTCTTTCATTTTTATTTTTAGTTTGGACTGCACATGGTTCATCTGAAAATTTTAATACCATTATAAACACAAGGAAAAGAAAATGAGTGTACTGAAAAATAAAATATATACAGTATATATTTATTATAAACCACTTAAGCTCCAGAAGGTTTTACCCCCTTCATAACCAGGGCATTTTTTGCTATTCGTCACTGTGCTATTTTAACTGGCAGTTGCGTAGTCATGCAATACTGTACCCAAATTAAATTTATATATATATATATATTTTTTTTTTACACAAATAGAGCTTTCTTTTGGTTTTAATTTTTATTATATAAATAAAAAAGCCGAAACATTTCTTCAGAAATTTAGGGCAAAATATATTCTGCTACAGGTATTTGATAAAAATAAAAATCTCAATAAGTGTATATTGATTGGTTTGTGTATATGTTACAGCTTCTACAAACTATGGTATATATACTGCTGACCAACTTGTGCTGTACTGAATGACAGCACAGATCAGGCAGTATACTGTGGGCGGGCCTTAGGCCGTTACATACATACAGATACAATACTGTGCAAAAGTGTTGGGCAGGTGTGAAGAAATGCTATAAAGTAAGAATGCTTTCAAAAATATGTATTTTAATCATTTATTTTTACCAATTTACAAAGGGCAAAGTGAACCAATGGAGAATAATCTAAATCAAATCAACATTTGGTGTGACTAGCCTTTGACTTCAAAGCAGCATCAATTCTTACATTTGCACAATTTGTACACATTCAAAAAGTCAGACCCCTTTCACACTGAGGCGCTTTGCAGGCGCTATAGCATTAAAAATAGGGCCTGCAAAGTGTCCTGAAACAGCGGCTCCATTCACTCCAGTGTGAAAGATCAAGGAATTTTACACTGGAGCGGTGCGCTGGCAGGGTGTCAGAAAAAGTCCTGCCAGCAGCTTCTTTGGATCGCATTAGGAGCGGTGAACTACACATTCAAAAAGTCAGACCCCTTTCACACTGAGGCGCTTTGCAGGGGCTATAGCGTTAAAAATATCGCCTGCAAAGCGTCCTGAAACAGCGTCTCCATTCACTCCAGTGTGAAAGACCAAGGAATTTCACACTGGAGCGGTGCGCTGGCAGGGTGTCAGAAAAAGTCCTGCCAGCAGCTTCTTTGGATCGCATTAGGAGTGGTGAATTCACCGCTCCTAAAGTGCCCCTGCCCATTGAAAACAATGGGGGCAGCACTGCTATACCGCCGGCAAAGCGCCGCTGTAGCGGCGTTTTGCTGGCAGATTTAACCCCTTTTCGGCCACTAGCAGGGGTTAAAACCGCCCTGCTAGCGGCCAAATAGCGCCGCTAAAACGGCAGTCAAGCAGCGCTAAAAACAGCGCCGCTTTACCGCTGACGCCCGGGGAGGCTCAGTGTGAAAGGGGTCTTAGGGATTTTGTAGGATTAGAATTAGGTGTAAGATTAACCTATTATACCAAGCAGGTGATGATTAACAATTTCATATGTAAGTTGAAACACAGTGAACTGAAACAGAAATAGCTGTGTAGGAGGATTATAACTGGGTGAGGAACAGCCAGACTTTGCTACTAAGGTGATGTTGTGGAAGACTGTTTCATGTTACAGGTCCTACACCATGGCAAGAATGAGCACAGCAACAAGACACAAGGTAGTTATACTGCAGCAGCAAGGTCTCAGCTAGGCAAAGATTTCAAAGCAGACTGGGGTTTCAAGATGTGCTGTTCGCGATCTTTTGAAGTAGTACAAACAGGAAATATTGAGGGCCGTAGACACCATGGTTCGGCCAAGAAAACTTGCAGCAGATGAAAGGACACATCATGCTTACTTCCCTTCAACATTAGAAGATGTCAAGCTGTGCCATCAGCACAGAACTGGCAGAAGCCAGTGGACACAGATACACCCATCTACTGTCTGGCGAAGACTGTCCAGTTGTCTTCATGGAAGAATTGTGGCCAAAAAGCCATACCTTCGATGTGGAATAAAGACTAAGTGACTCAACTATGCATGAAAACAGGAAAAGGGGTGCAGAAAAATGGCAACAAGTGCTCTGGATTGAGGAGACAAAATTTGAAATATCTGACTGTAGCAGGAGGCAGTTTGTTCACCGAAGGGCTGGAAAGCGGTGCAATAATATGTCAGAAGGCAACAGTGAAGCATGGTGGAGGTTCCTTGTACATTTGGGGCTGCATTTCTGCAAATGGAGTTGAAGATTTGGTCAGGATCAATGGTGTGCTCAATGATGAGAAATACAGGCATATATTTATCCATCATGCCATACAATCAGGGAGGCGTGATCGTCTCAAATGTATTCACAGCAGCAGGAAAATGTCCCCAAACCTACTGTGCTGTTACATTTGTTATGTGCAAATTTATATAGGTACTTTCTTTAACTATTGTTTATTTGGTCTCAGTATAGTTGGTTATTATTCTGTCATCTCGTGGTTATTTTGGTTATTGCATCATCTTTTTCTGTTTTCTTATCTGTGTTCCACCCATTTTTGTGATGTATTTCCTGTTCCTTCACACTGTCTTGTGGGGATAAAGATGGCCACTTGTCTCAAGGACACATGCGATTTGCTCGCATCAGAGAACACATTGCCATGTTTTGACCTGCAAATACCATATTTTCAATTATCTACCGCATCCTGTAGTCTGCTGTAACTGCTGCAGTCAATAAAGATCTTGTGGACGGAAAAGTGTGTTTGGTGAGTTCAGCTATCTGATAAAGACTGCCTGCAGTGATTATATCTGCTTATACAGGACAAGCATAGAGGACTCAGCAAGGGATAAGTCACTATTACAACCGTTGGTCAGCATACATACAGCCATTGTCATCTTCAGTGTAAAGAAGAATGAGGAGTCCTGGAAGTGATGGTCTGGCCCCCACAGACCCAAGATCCCAACCATAGAGTCTGGGATTACATGAAGAGACAGAAGAATTTGAGGCAGCCTACATCCACAGAAGATCAATGATTAGTTCTTCAAAATGTTTCGAACATTCTATCTACCGAGTTCCTTCAAAAACCGCGTGCAAGTGTACTTAGAAGAATTGATGCTATTTTGAAAGCAAAGGGATTTCGATTTCTTTTGTTCATTTAATTTCCATTTTCATAATTGATAAAAAATAAACTAACATTTCTATCTGAAATTATTCTTAACCGCTTCAGCCCCGGAAGATTTTACCCTCTTCCTGACCAGAGCACTTTTTGCGATTCGGCACTGCGTTGCTTTAACTGACAATTGCGCGGTCATGCGACATTGCACCCAAACAAAATTGACGTCCTTTTTTCCCACAAATAGAGCAATAAGCGTATATTGATTGGTTTGCGCAAAAGTTATAGCATCTACAAAATAGGGGATAGCTTTATGGCATTTTTATAATTTTTTTTTTAATTAGTAATGGCGGCGATCTGCGATTTTTATCATGACTGCGACATTATGGCGGACACAGACACTTTTGAAACTATTTTGGGACCATTGACATTTATACAGCGATCATTGCTAAAAAAATGCACTGATTACTGTGTAAATGATACTGGCAGGGAAGGGGTTAGCCACTAGGTGGAGATCAAGGGGTTAAGTGTGCCCTAGGGAGTTATTCTGTGGGGGGGATGGGCTTCAACTCACATGACAGCGATCACTGCTCCCGATGACAGGGAACAGTGATCTCTGTCATGTCACAAGGCAGAACGGAGAAATTCCTTGTTTACAAAGGCACTTCCCCGTGATAACTGTGACCATTCTGTACATAGAGTTTTATGAATGAACTTCACACAGTCTTTTACAGATTACCTATTACAGTGATCACTGTAATATGCAATCACAGTATTTAAAAAAAAAAAAGGTTGATCAAGCCCCCCCCCCCCCCCCCCCCCCCCCAAGAGTAATACAATGTCTCACTGCTCTGGTGAGAGTATGTATGTAAAAAAAGTGGTGAATATATATATATATATATATATATATATATATATATATATATATATATATATATATTATACATACACACATACATATACACACGCACACACACTTTTGTTTTTTTTAAATTGTAAAGAAAAATGATAATGGCAAAACCCTTGTTGGCAATCACTGAGGTTTTACACGTTTCTTGTGCTTGGTCACCAGGTTTACACACATCTCAGGAGGGATTTTGTCCCACTCCTCTTTGCAGATCCTCTCCCAAGTCATTAAGGTTTCGAGGCGGATGTTTGGCAACTCAAACCTTCAGCTCCCTCCGCATATTTTCTATGGGATTAAGGTCTGGTTAGGCCACTCCAGGACCTTAATGTGCTTCTTCTTAAGCCAGTCCTTTGTTGCCTTGGTCGTTTTTTTTTTTTTTGGGTCATTGTCATGCTGGAATACCTATCCACGACCCATTTTCAATGCCCTGGCTGAGGGAAGGAGCCAAGATTTGACGGTACATGGCCACATGGTATAGAATAGTGCCAAAAAATAGAGCCTCGGAGATAGTGTCCTGTTCCCTTAGCCGAAAAACATCCCAAAAGCATAGAATTTCCACCTCCATGTTTGATGGTGGGGATGGTGTTCTTGGGGTCATAAGCAGCATTCCTCCTCCAAACACAGCGAGTTGAGGCCAAGAAGCTCGATTTTGGTCTCATCTGACCACAACACTTTCACCCAGTTACATAGTCTCATATAGTTAGTCAGGTTGAAAAAAGACAAGTCCATCCAGTTCAACCATAAAAAAAAAAAATAAAATAAAATAAAAAATATCGGACAATCCAATACACCCAATTCTATACCCACAGTTGATCCAGAGGAAGGCAAAAAACCCCCAGCAGAGCATGCTCCAATTTGCTACAGCAGGGGAAAAAATTCCTTCCTGATCCCCCAAGAGGCAATCGGATTTTCCCTGGATCAACTTTACCTATAAATGTCATTACCCAGTTATATTATGTACATTTAGGAAAGTATCCAGGCCTTTCTTAAAGCAATCTACTGAGCTGGCCAGAACCACCTCTAGCGGGAGTCTATTCCACATTTTCACAGCTCTTACTGTGAAGAAACCTTTCCGTATTTGGAGATGAAATCTCTTTTCCTCTAGACGTAAAGAGTGCCCCCGTGTCCTCTGGGTTGACCGTAAGGAGAATAACTCAACACCAAGTTCACTATATGGACTCCTTATATATTTGAACATGTTGATCATATCCCCCATTATTCCCCTCTTCTCAAGAGTGAATAAATTCAGTTCCTCTAATTTTCCCTCATAGCTGAGTTCCTCCATGCCTCTTATCAGTTTGGTTGCCCTTCTCTGCACTTTCTCCAGTTCCCCGATATCCTTTTTGAGAACTGGTGCCCAAAACTGAACTGCATATTCCAGATTAGGTCTTACTAATGATTTAAACAGGGGCAAAATTATATTCAGTTCTCCTCTGAATCATTTAGATGTTCATTAGCAAACTTCAGACGGGCTTGTACATGTGCTTTCTTGAGCAAGGGGACTTTGCGGGCAATGCAGGATGAGTCCTTCACGACATAGTGTGTTACCAATTGTTTTCTTGGTGACTGTGGTCCCAGTTGCCTTGAGATCATTAACAAGATTCTCCTGTGTAGTTCTGGGCCGATTCCTCACCGTACTCATGATCATTGAAACTCCACAAGGTGAGATCTTGCCTGGAGTCCCAGACCAAGGGAGATTGACAGTTATTTAGTGTTTCTTCCATTTGCAAATAATCGCACCAACTGTTTTCACCCTCTAACCAAGCTGCTTGGCGATGGCCTTGTAGCCCATTCAACCTTGTGTAGGTCTACAAGCTTGTCCCTGACATTTCTGCACAGCTCTTTGGTCTTGGCCATGGTCCCTTTAAGACAGTGCTCCTAATGTCAGTTTGTTACCTGTATAGAAGACACCTGGGAGCCAGAAATCTTGTTGATTGATAGGGGATCAAATACTTATTTCACTCATTAAAATGCAAATCAATTTATAACCTTTTTGAAATGCATTTTTCTGGATATTTTTGCTATTCTCTCACTGTTATAATAAACCTACCATTAAAATTATAGACTGATCAACATACAAAACCAGCAGGGGAACAAATACTTATATATATATATATATATATATATATTAAAACAGATGTTCCAACCCTTCTCCATACGCTATCCAAAACTAAATAAAGAAATATAAAAAAGCATGTTTTTGCTTTGGACAATGTTTGCAGGTCTTTTATGAACACTCTTTAAAGGGAGGCACAGGCGAAAAGTTTCTTCCTCTAAATTGAAAAATTACTTTTTTTTTTTAGCTATTCTGTAATCATCTTTTTCTGAATACTCATGTATGTGGCCATTTTGGCAAGTCTTTACTGAAACCTTTAACCACCATTTATAATACAGAGAACATACTGTTCCTGCATCCAACCACATCTAAACCAAAGTAAAGGAGGCTTTGCAGAAGCTCTATGCCTACTTAATATTACCATACCTAAGGAACCATCTTAGTGGTGATCTAAATTTGATAACAGGGAGGTCTTATTGAAAAATAGATTATACACGGGCACCTTTGTTCATCTAACAAAAAGGCACTGTATACAATAATTCTGGTCCTGCATCTTTAATCCTGGACATTTAACGTCAAAGACCTATTGGTGGGCACCTCAGTAACTATAGCCAGCCAACATTTTTTAACATGCAGAAAATAAATAGCTTGGTATTAAAGGTAGTATTAAACTCAAAACCATTTTTTTATACTGTAACTTACCTGTTCTTATATGAGTTGGCTGCAAGGGTTTTATTTATAATTTTTTTTTTTCTATTATTTTCATTTTGTGATCCAGTCAGTAACACTTCCTGGTCAGGGGTGTCTCTACTATGGTTGGATGAGCCATGGAGACACCTTTGGACAGCAGCATTGTCAATCTGGGAAAAGGGCAATATTAGATGCAATAGCAGATTTAGATGAACTTGACCAAGAAATTGAAGTCAAACTCCCGCTATCACTTTTTAAGCATTTGCAGTAAGTTTTTTTCCCTTTTGGGATAAAGGTTTTTTTACATAAATGAATAAAAGTTGACGATAGAAAGCACCCGTCAATGATTTGTCGCAACACTAAGACCCTTTTCACACTGGGGCATTTTTCAGGCGCTTTAGCGTTAAATAAAGCGCCTGTAAAGCGCCTGAAAGAAGCCTCATCTGCATTTCCAATGTGAAAGCCCGAGCCCTTTCACACTGCCAGCGCCCGATAAACGCTAGTAAAGCGCCGATTAAGACCATTTTCACACTGGGGCGTTTTTCATGCGCTAGCAGTTTGAAAGGGCTCGGGCCATTGGCGCACCCAGCCCGGTGGCAAAAACACGAAAGCGCTGCAAAGAAGCTGCTTGCAGGACTTTTTTTTGACGCCCTGCCAGCGCAGCGCCCCAGTGTGAAAGCACTCGGGCTTTCACATTGGGATTGCAGATTAGGCTTCTTTCAGGCGCTTTACAGTCGCTTTTTTTAACGCTAAAGCGCCTGAAAAACGCCCCAGTGTGAAAGGGGTCTCAAACTGCCACTTTTGCCGGACGGCTTGGTCTGTTAAATGCAGTTGAAAAAAAGACTGTCAGGATCCCCAGGTGAAAATAAAGGGGAAAAAAAAGCTGCAAAATAAATTTTTGTTTTGGATTTATTACCCCTTAATAGACATGAACCCCCTTTCTGCTAGCTGTGTATAGATAAATGCTACACAGCACGAAGCCCTGTGCTGGGGAAACATAAATCTACATTTCCCCTTGGAACTAGGAGCATGCAGTACTTATGTATTGGTTTTGGACTTATGATGGAGAACTATTCTTATTGGTTCCCGACTATATGATCATAGCCAATCATGGTGGCTGTCATTATGCATTACAAAGTGCAAGGCACATGGATAGTCGTCTGTGGTTGTTTAAGGGAAAAAAATGTATTGTATGTACATAAATATATATATATATATATATATATATATATATATTTTAATCATTTATTTATTACACTTTTTGTCCATTTACCCTTTTAATAAAAACCTAAGCAGGAAATGTATTGAAATGTTGCACATATATATATATATATATATATATATATACTGTAAATATTTTAGGTATAAAAACTAGTTATTCAGCTAGGGTGAAGTTAACAGAAGTTGCTAATTTCAGTCTGGGCATCTATATTTCTATGATCAGTAAAACATAAATCAGTTAAACATGCATGGCGACACTGACTAAAATATAACTGTGAAATGTTAGAGTTTGGATTTCGAGTAATTATATACTGTTACAGTGGAACTCCTGCCGAAACGTATTTGTGTTTTGGTCGACGTAAACTGCGTTGCAAACACTTCCACCTACTTCCCGTCCTGGCCACAAGTGATCATTAAATAGAGAGTGAATAAACAGCTCTCCAACACAAACAAATAATAAATAAATATAAATTATATATATATATATATATATATATATATATATATATATATATTATACATACATATATATATATATATTATACATACATACATACATATATATATATATATATTATACATACATACATATATATATATATATTATACATACATACATACATATATATATATATTATACATACATACATATATATATATATATATATTATACATACATACATACATATATATATATATTATACATACATACATATATATATATATTATACATACATATATATATATATTATACATACATATATATATATATATTATACATACATATATATATATATATATATATATATATATATACATACACACACACACACATTTTTTTTCTAGTAGAATCAGAAAACTACATACTGTTTAGTCTTAGTCTACTGTCTCACTCCCCTCCCCCCCAATATAAATTTCCACACATTTCCCATTTTGGGCATAGGTGGCCATTGGAACAGGAAGCAAGAGAAAATCTCCTCCAACGGGGCCAAGATTGACAAGTTGTAATCTGCTTCTAGCATACCCAAGCCTTTAAATAATAGTGTGGCTGGAGCTTGACTTTAAGAGACATTTTTTTCATGTCACAAAATTTAGCATGAGAAAATTACAGTTTTTTGCTACATTTACGTGTCACATTGGTATAGATTTTCAATAAGAACCATAAACGAGTCTAGGAATAATATGTTTTATAGCAGTAAAGGAGAATGAATAGTCCAGATATATTCAGATTCCATGTGGCTGGCCATGAAGCATACACAGTGCACATTTAGCAAAGAACAAGCACATAGGAGGTTGTGTGGTGCATTTGCCTCAAACTCCTTAATCAGATCAGGATGTGAGGGACAGATTGGGTTCAGTGGAGGGGGTAGTGGGATGGGTGCCGTCAGCTCTTCCTGTACGTGTCAAGTAGACTTCAATTCACCCTCTGAGCAACACCAAGATGTACGCCCACAAACTTTATCCCTAATATGAACTCTGCACCCCCTCCCTTTCTCTTCTTTCTCCCGTCCCGGCTGCAACACATTATTACTTAAAAAAAAAAAAAAAAAACAGAAATGAAAATAATAGCAGCAGATGATGGATGGAGTAGATAGACAGGGACAATGGAAAATAAGCTATAGGATGATACAAGAAAGAATGCACACACACAAAATAGGGATGACATGCCTATACAGACTTTAAAGACTGGCATAACACAAATTACACTGGAGTACATTTTTTGGCAAGGTACTTAAGCATCCAACTATTAAAAAAAAAAAAAAAAAAAAAAAAGCCTGAGAGACTGGCTTTTCTGGGTTGCTTGCATTTCTTACCACTGGCTCAGTGGGTAAACCCCAGTCTCCCCCATTTTTTAACCAATACCTGATCTTCCAGTTGGTTTCCCTCCGGGCTTCCCGTTTCCTTTCCTATGGCGTCTGGGACGGGTGCCACTGACACATACTTTCCACCCTTGAATGCCAGCAGAGGCTCTTCTTGTCCGCACAGTGCTTCCAGGAAATATTTCAGGACTGTGACCCGCTTACAATCCGCAGCAATAATCTGAAGGGGGAGAAGGAGGGAGAAGAGATAATGAGAAAGGAAAACACTGAGCAGAGGCAGGAGAAAAGGGCCAAGTGTTTCGTTAACCCTCTGAATCTTCCAGTTCATTTAATACTACATGATCTGGAGTGAAGATGCAGAGTGTGTAATGGCGTGTGGGCTTCTAGTAAGAAACCAGAATCCCTCTAACACAGCACTTTTTTTTCTAAGGAAAAAATAAAATAAAAAGAAGAAACTAAAGGAAAATGAGATGAAATGTGCGATTAAGTGTCATAAAAAGAGAGACAGACTATTTCTGAATTACAATTCTGATTATGCTAAAAAAAAAAGCATACAGATAATAGTAGTTCCACAACAACCAAAAAAGACAAGTTGCTTAATGTTAGATCAAATTAGGAATTCCAAAAGACCACTGGTTTTGTTCTCGTTTTATTACTGTGATATTATTCTCAGGCAACCAGTCTGACACTTCAGAAATAAACCATAAAATGTTCATTGTATTCTTACTCAGTGAATAGGCACTGCCTTACTTATCAAAGGGACTTTCCATGTCAAAATATATCCGCAATCAACATGCTGTAAAAGTTGATCTGTTGGCCTGATCATAAAAGGCAGCATTCTGAGAATTTATTAGCCAAAGTACTGTGATTAGGTTAATCAACTGTTTGGTCATTTGTTAAATGACCATCACTTTTGAGTGAATCCAGACACATGTTTAAAAGGCGTTATGTGGTACAAGTTGGGTAACCACAAACCTCTTGCTATTCAAGAACCATCATCTCTTTGTTGTAGGCATCTTCTTAATGGATGGTACAGTCTTGCTGGTAGCTTTGCATTTATGGCAGTTCTGGCTTTTAGTCCTGGAATACTGGGCCTTGCATGGAGGTAAAAGTGGTGTAGTTTCACTGTGTTTAGGTAACCAGATCTACAGATAAAGGCTTGGGCTTAGCATAGTACAAGTAAACCTGAATAAGTAGGACATGGTGACCATTTCTAGCAAGGCGGCATATGCTTAAAGTGACATTAAAAGGTCCTCTTTTTTTTTTTTTTTTAAACATGTTATACTTGCCTGCCCCGATCATCCTCTTCTCGTGCCCCCTGCTGGTGTTCCAGGCCCCTCCCTTCTGCCTAATGCCCCCATAGCAAGCAGCATTGTATAGGGCTCCTGAGCTGCTGCCCCATATATCCATTCACACACAAAGCGTGGCTCGCCCCTGCCCCCACTCACTCACTGGCTTACTGGCTGTAACGGATACAGGTTTTTTTTTACCTTCATGCTTAAAAAACCTTAAGCCACATTAAGCTGGCCATAAGCTGACCGAAATTGTGTGGATGGAGGAATCTGTTCCTATGGGCTGAACAAAAAAAAAAAAAAATATACAGCCAGCTTTACTCCATAGAGGTCAGTGATCTGTAGTCAACACTGGTAGCAAGTAATTAAAAGACAACTGTACCAAATGAAGCTGAAAAGGAGATGAAATGCACCCCAGGTACTTAGTTGCTCTATTTGTTCTGGTTCACACTAGTGCAATTTCTGTTGAGACTTTAGTCTACAGAATCCTATGACAAGTGAAATACCATTATATTCAATGGTGCCCATTCTCATCAATGTGACTCAGCACAGTGCTGTGCGATTATGGAAAAAGGTTTCAGTGTTATTTTGGTGTCATTTACAGTGGCCCCATAGAAAATGCAAATAACAGCCCAAATTCCCATCGCACATGTTCCTGGAATGAGCTCTCAAAAGTGACCACCAGCTGGGTACAGAAGCATGCACGACACAGTGTAAACATTTACCAGCACACCACAAAATCTTCAATTACATCCAAACAGTTTTTAATGAAGAAAGATCACATCACAATGTAGTGCTACACTACACTGTTTTGTGATGTGATCTTTCTTCAATAAAAAAAAAAAAAGGTTTGGATGTAATTAAAGATCCGGTGTGTGCTGGAGAATATTTACATTGTATAGAATATGCAAAAACCAGCCCAGTTGAATTAAAGTCGCACTATATAACGCAATGAAAAATTGCAGCAAAATTGCATTGCAGTGGCGTAAACAGCAACTTAATCGTCAGTTTTTATTCTGTCCAACTGTGCTCCTCATAAGTACTTAAAAGTGACGCTCCAGTCCACCCCCGTCAACCAAAAAACTAAAAGTCAGCAGCTAAAAATACTGTAGCTGCTGACTTTTAATATTAGGACACTTACCTGTCCAGCGATCCTGCGTTGTCAGCACCCCAGCCAATTTTTCAATCGTCTCTCCCTACTGCGCATGCGCAAAGCTTTGTCAATGGCCCAGAGGTGGGAGGAGGAGGGCCAAACGTCCGAGTGACTTTCTCTGCAGCGAAGTCACCCAGAAGTGAGACCGAGTACATGTCAAAAACAGGTACCCACCCATTCCTCCCGAAAAGGTGCCAAATGTGGCAGCGAAGGGGGGGGGGGGGGGGGGGGGGGAAGCAAATAAGCAAAATAATAAACAAAAGTGACACTTCTTTCTTGTCACTGTACAGCAGTGTGGTATGTTGCGCTACTGTACAGTGACATGCAATTCTGTCCAGTGACATATTTTCTGTGTGTCCTAGCGGTGACCTGTCAGTGCAGTAAATAAAACAAAAACGAATGCAGCCATCATGTCTAAGAATTGTACGCTGCAATATAATAAAGGTTTGCTTTCGGGTTTAATATTGCTTTAAGATGTGCAGATGCACATTAACTGTTTAGTAATCACTTTCTGGTATAAAAACAACTTAGCTACATGAGATTCTCAATTGGCTGCACATATAATAAATTTCTGTGTGTTCCAGGACTTGCAACTTGACCAGACACTTCTGTAATGTTGTTACACGTTATATTCCTTAAATGTGAAAAACATTTTGGAACAGAAAAAGTCACTGGGCACAATAACAAAGTGCCCAGTGGGTATAAAGTTTAAAAAAGTTTTCACATACAGTTCCAACCAAAAACGTAAATTTATTTTATAGGGATTTTATGTGATAGACCAACAAAAAGTTTTCATTTTTTTTACAAAAATGTGAGAAGTATGGCGTGCATTTGTATTCAGCCCCCCTGAGTCAATACTTTGAAGAACCACCTTTCGCTGCAATTACAGCCGCAAGTCTTTTTTGGGGATGTCTCTACCAGCCATGTACATCTAGAGAGTGACATTTTTGCCCATTCTTCTGTGCAAATAATAGCTCAAGCTCTGTGAGATTAGACGAGAGCATCTGTGAACAGCAATTTTCAAGTCTTGCCACAGATTCTCAATTAGATTTAGGTCTGGACTTTGACTGGGCCATTCTAACACATGAATATGCTAAACCATTCCATCGTAGCTCTGGCTGTATGTTTAGGGTCAATGTCCTGCTGGAAGGTGAACCTCCGTTCCAGTCTCAAGTCTTTTGCAGACTAAAAGGTTTTCTTTTAAGATTGTCCTGTATTTGGCTCCATCCATCTTCCCATCAAGTCTAACGAGCTTCTCTGTCCCTGCTGAAGAAAAGCATCCTCACAACATGATGCTGCCACCACCATTTTTCACGGTAGGGATGGTGTGTTCAGGGTGATGTGCAGTGTTAGTTTTCCACCACACATAGCATTTTCCTTTTAGGCCAAAATGTAAAATTTTGGTCTCATCTGACCAGAGCACCTTCATCCACGCTTGCTGGGTCCCCCACATGGCTTCTTGCAAACGGAACTTCTTATGGCTTTCTTCTTGCCACTCTTCCATAAAGGACAGATTTGTGGAGTGCACAACTAATCCCAATAAAATACTATTACAATTTTAGTTGTAACATGACAAAATGTGGAAAATTTTAAGGGATATGAATACTTTTTCAAGGCACTGCAAATTTGTAAGGTAGGGATACCTTTTGGTATAATAGTAAGGTGCTTAATCAAGCATAAGATGGTTGGATCTATTATGGTACCATCCATTCCATAGTAAACTCTGTTTCCATATGATAATCGTGTTTTGTGATGATACTTGGGGGTGAGAAAGTCTTTTCTGGATTGCACCAACCTTCATGAATTGTACCTTTTGCTTGTTTTTTCAGTACCAATACGATACCGATATTTCGGTCACCTCTCCTGCCGATATTTTGTACATTTAAAAATATATTTTTTTTACACTGTCATTTTACATTTTTTTTGTTCATCACTGTTATTGCTATCACAAGGAATGTAAACATTCCTTGTGACAGTAATAGGAAGGGACAGGTACTCTTTATGGAGAGATCAGGGTCTATAAGACCCCAAACCCCTCCTCAGTACTTCAAAGTATTCAGAATTCAAGATCGGCGTTTTTGAATACTTTATTTTTTAAAACTGGCACCTTTAAGATGCCATTAATCCAGGAAGTGATGTCATGACATCGCTTCCGGATTACTAGATCCGAGACCCGAACGAAGCATCGGCTTTGTTCAGGTTTTCGGCCAGCCGGCGGACGTGCTGGCTGGTTGCTCAGGCCTCCCGGTGGGATGGGAAAGCCAAAAGCAGGGGGGAGGGGGACGTCCCTTCCCGATCCTTGTAATAACAACCTAGCATCTGCTGAGCCGCATCGGTTGTTATTACAATAAAGCCGACCGTCCACTCTAAAGAACGGTACCGGGGTGAGGCATGCAGCTGCATGCTTCAACCTGGTAAAACCCCTTGAAGCAATATCAGTAATATCGGTCAGTTTTTTGACCGATACTTCTAAAAAAGTGAATATCGGCCGCACCGATAATCAGTCGATCCCTAGTTAAGTAAAACGTAAATAAATCACTAATCGGAGACTAATCACTGATGGCTGTGCAATACATAATCAATTACAAGGGAACATTCTGCAACGAGGTGGGGGGGCTGGCACTGAACTCTGGATGCCAAGGCTACGCAGATCTATAAGTGCTAAGCATTCAAAAAGGAAGTGTGCCTGTGGCAAAGCTATAAGTTTCCTCTTACAGTCTAAATTTATATGCAGTTGTTGCTAAGTGTGTCAGCTATTTGACCTACATGTGACCCTGCCTGCAACCTACTTCGACTCCGAGTAGCAGGACTTTCCTTTTCACTGCCTGGGCTCTGAACAGTGTAATACAAAACATGTGTGATGAAAACCCACACAGTCAACCTGTATGCTGCCATGGTCACCCCCCCACTAATGATCACAGGCAGGAAATAGGTACCCTGCCAAATGATTGCCTGAGGTTAAAGAGTAGGAGGGGGACATCAGCTGCAAGAATGTTCTACTCACGCACAGGACCCCCTTGCTGAAGGATATGATGGAAAGACAAGCTCAAACCTAACGCAGGCAGGCATAGAACAGTGAGAGCATGGGGCGGGCTTTTGGGAAATTTTCTCAATAAAGGTATAAAGCTCAGCAATATGAAATGAATAACAAACAATGATATATGTACTATTGCTATAAAAAAAAAAAAAAAAAAAAAGACTAATATGTGAAGGAACTGTAGAAGCCACAACCATGGATGATGTGGCATAACCACCATGGGTAGAGACGTTTTCCACTGTGCTAAGCAAGGATTTATTAAGCCCAGGATGGCACAATTTGTCCACTATTAGAGAATCAGAAGCCTCTGCAAATGATTCTGATACTACCCAGTGTGAGAAATGGTGATCATAAGTCTTTTTGTAAACGGCAACTTCTAAAAATAAGGCATTTTGGCATCATGGGAAGAGTGATGACATCCTGTATCCCAGTGATGAAGTCATCTTATCTGCAGTGTGAGCAAAATTTGTACACTTCCTTACACCAAGGCTGGAAGTGACCCCATTGCCAACCCTTGTCAACCTTCTGGAGATAATAATAGTATACAATAAAAAAATGAAACAAGAACTCTGGGCAAACTAAATATGCAGTTGTAAAACAGATTCACAATTCATTTCAATGAGCTATGCGATTTGAAATGCACAGCCAAGCTGGTTACATCCACTGCCACTGAGCACCAATGCAGGGTGGGGGTGGGGGGAGATTAAATATCATTGCCACTCACTACTGATGCAGGAAGGTGGGGGGGTTAAATTTCACTGATAGTAACCCTCAGTTTGTGTGTGTGTTTGGGTTAATAGTACTGGCAGAAGTGCTAGGGGCTATTATTGCGGCCGCTGTCACCAATGTTAGGGATTACCATTGCATTAACTGACACCAATATTAAAGGCTAAGTTCATCTTTCGTAAAAGCAGATCGCAGGTGCAGTTTCCGGCTCCTGCAGACCCTCAAGATAGCGGTCTGCCCGTATTTCCTATACCTGCAAGCCGTACTCGAGAGCAAGAAGATCAATTTACTATGAGGACACCCATCAGTGCCCTTGTAGTTCATTGAGAACTACAAGCCATCAGCTGCAATGGCTGGGGGCACTAGTAGTTTATTCATTCACAGGAAACTGAATGAATGAATGAATGATGCGGCCCTGTGGGCAGAGCCCCACACGGCCATGCTGTTTTAAATCATGACAGCAGGTGCGGGGGAGGGGGGTTAAGGGTGAAGAAGGTGCAGATGCTGGAGCATGTTGCATGTTCCACTCCTAAGAACAGGTGGAACATGTAACATGTTCCATAGGTGAACTAAGCCATTAAAGTTTATTATTAGACTCCATTGAAAAAATTGGAAAACTGTTGGGACTTTAAAGGTGTTGAAGCTCCTCTTAGTATAATTAGCAATACACAATCATTGATTAAAAAAACTTTATTATACAATTCTTAAAACCTATATAGCTGGGGTTTACACCCCTCCCCCCCTTATAAACATTAGAAACATAATGGTAACACATCAAAACCCAAGGCACACCCAAAGATTGAGACCCCCTCCTTATGTATGTAAACAGTAATCCAAAGTACTCACATACCAAAGCAAGTTTTCCCACTGAAGTCAAAGGAAATGAAAATAATTAGTGTGACAGACTCACCCGGGACAGAGGCTATTCGAGGGGACTGAACGCAAGCCTCTTGCCCACCGATTATGGGCCCTAGCATTTGGGAGAATGGTGCTCTCTGTGAGCTGTATGCCTGGGGACCCTGGGGTTGGTGTTACTTTGGATTCAGCTCCATGTCCCCCCAAAACACACAGACTCTGGGAACCCTTTATATGCCATATTAGAATGGTGACTGATTTATACTGTTGGGACTCGTACTGTTAAATGCTAATGTCATCAATTCTGCTATAATGTGTTTATTGTAAATAAGTCTAGTGTGGCTCTATGAGTCTTTTCACCCATTGTTGTTTGTGTTAATTAACTGTGTGAAGCTCGGTGACCACAAGTCTGGGCGAAAGGTCATGTCTCAGTCACCTAGGCTGTATAAAGGATTAGATAATTAGCTCATGTTAATTAGGTTACAGTTGTATTTTTAGAGGAGGTTCCAACGGCATATAAAGTCTTGTAATTTTGATTCTAAATAAAGTCAGTTCATGTTAGCAACAAGCAAGTGTCGCCTTGTTTTGTGCTCAGAGAGGTTGGAATATCTGATATCTGTATACAGACTGGGAGGAAGTGGTATATGACGGAAGCACTCAAGCGGAGTGTGGGACGTTCCGTGACAATTAGTTCCGCATTGACTTTAATGGGATGCAATACCGCATGCGGCCAGAGGCAGGGGGGGGGGTCTGAGAGCCTCGGAAACGGCCAAAAAGGCCCTTTGGCTGAACTCGGCAAACCTTGGAAAGACTCAGTTCACGAGCCTTTCCGAAGTTTGCCGAGGTCAGCCGAACTGCCCTCGGCCTTTTCCGAGCATTTCTGAACGCCAACGATTGGCGCTGTTCGGCTCCCTCCACCTCAGGCCAAAAGAGGTACTGCACACCGCTTTTGGCATGAATCCTGCTCCTTTTGTGAGACAACACTCGCAAACCGAGTTAGGATTTTTAGAAATACAGTGCTCGTTTTGTGAAACGCTTGTTAACCGCGTTACTTGGAAACCGAGGTTCCACTGTACAGTGCCTCGAAAAAGTATTCATACCCCTTGAAATTTTACACATTTTGTCATGTTACAACCAAAAATGTAAAGGTATTTTATTGGGATTTTATGTGATAGACCAACACAAAGTAGCACATAATTGTGAAGTGGAAGGAAAACGATAAAATGGTTTTCAAATATTTTTACAAATAAAATATCTGAAAAGTGTGGCCTGCATTTGTGTTCAGCCCCCTTTACTTTGATACCTCTAACTAAAATCTAATGGAACCAATTGCCTTTAGAGGTCATCTAATTAGCAAATAGAGTCCACCTGTGTGTAATTTAATCTCAGTATAAATACAACTGTTCTGTGAAGCCCTCAGAGGTTTGTTAAAGAACCTTAGTGAACAAACAGCATCATAAAGGATGTAGGAACACACCAGACAGGTCAGGGATAAAGTTGTGGAGAAGTTTTAAGCAGGGTTAGGTTATAAAAAAAATATCCCAAGCTTTAAACATCTCACAGAGCACTGTTCATTTCATTATCCAAAAATAGAAAAAAGTAAAAAAAAGTAACTGCAAACCTACCAAGACATGGCCGTCCACCTAAACTGACAGGCCGGGCAAGGAGAGCATTAATCAGAGAAGCAGCCAAGTGGCCATTACCACCGTGAAACATGGTGGTGGCGGTCATGTTGTGGGTATGCTTTCCTTCAGCTGGAACAGGGAAGCTGGTCAGGGTTGATGGGAAGATGGATGGAGCCAAATACAGGGCAATCCTAGAAGAAAACCTGCTTGAGTCTGCAAAAGACTTGAGACTGGAATGGAGGTTCGCCTTCCAGCAGGACAATGACCCTAACCATACAGCCAGAGCTACAATGGAATGGTTTAGATCAAAGCATATTCATGTGTTAGAATGGCCCAGTCAAAGTCCAGACATAAATTTAATTGAGAATCTGTACCAAGACTTGAAAATTGCTGTTCACAGATGCTCTCCATCCGACTCCATCCAACCTGACAGAGCTTGAGCTATTTTGCAAAGAAGAATGGGCGAAAATGTCACTCAAGATGTGCAAAGCTGGAAGAGACATACCCAAGAAGTCTTGCAGCTGTAATTGCAGTGAAAGGTGGTTCTACAAAGTATTGACTCAGGGGGGCTGAATACAAATGCATGCCACACTTTTCACATACTTATTTGTAAAACAATTTAAAAACCATTTATCATTTTCCTTCCACTTCACAATTGTGTGCCACTTTGTGTTGGTCTATCATATAAAATACATTTAGGTTTCTGGTTGTAACTGATTGAAACTCAGGAGTAGGGATGAGCCGAACACCCCCCTGTTCGGTTCGCACCAGAACATGCGAACAGGAAAAAAGTTCGTTCGAACATGCGAACACCGTTAAAGTCTATGGGACACGAACATGAATAATCAAAAGTGCTAATTTTAAAGGCTTATATGAAAGTTATTGTCATAAAAAGTGTTTGGGGACCTGGGTCCTGCCCCAGGGGACATGGATCAATGCAAAAAAAAAGTTTTAAAAACGGCCGTTTTTTCAGGAGCAGTGATTTTAATAATGCTTAAAGTCAAACAATAAAAGTGTAATATCCCTTTAAATTTCGTACCTGGGGGGTGTCTATAGTATGCCTGTAAAGGGGCGCATGTTTCCTGTGTTTAGAACAGTCTGACAGCAAAATGACATTTTGAAGGAAAAAACTCATTTAAAACTACCCGCGGCTATTGCATTGCCGACAATACACATAGAAGTTCATTGATAAAAACGGCATGGGAATTCCCCAAAGGGGAACCCCGAACCAAAATTAAAAAAAAAAAATGACGTGGGAGTCCTCCTAAATTCCATACCAGGCCCTTCAGGTCTGGTATGGATATTAAGGGGAACCCCGGCCAAAATTAAAAAAAAAAAAATGACGTGGGGTTCCCCCTAAATTCCATACCAGACCCTTCAGGTCTGGTATGGATTTTAAGGGGAACCCCGTGCCAAAAAAAAAAAAAAAAAAACGGCGTGGGGTCCCCCCAAAAATCCATACCAGACCCTTATCCGAGCACGCAACCTGGCAGGCCGCAGGAAAAGAGGGGGGGACGAGAGTGCGGCCCCCCCTCCCTCCTGAACCGTACCAGGCCACATGCCCTCAACATTGGGAGGGTGCTTTGGGGTAGCCCCCCAAAACACCTTGTCCCCATGTTGATGAGGACAAGGGCCTCATCCCCACAACCCTGGCCGGTGGTTGTGGGGGTCTGCGGGCGGGGGGCTTATCGGAATCTGGAAGCCCCCTTTAACAAGGTGACCCCCAGATCCCGGCCCCCCCCCGTGTGAAATGGTAAGGGGGTACATAAGTACCCCTACCATTTCACGAAGAAAGTGTCAAAAATGTTAAAAATGACAAGAGACAGTTTTTGACAATTCCTTTATTTAAATGCTTCTTCTTTCTTCTATCTTCCTTCATCTTCTGGTTCTTCTGGTTCTTCTGGCTCTTCTGGTTCTTCCTCCGGCGTTCTCGTCCAGCATCTCCTCTGCGGCGTCTTCTGTCTTCTTCTCCTCGGGCCGCTCCGCACCCATGGCATGGGGGGGAGGCTCCCGCTCTTCTCTTCTTCTTTTCTTCTCTTCTTCTCTTCTTCATTTTCTTCTCCGGGCCGCTCCGCAATCCATGCTGGCATGGAGGGAGGCTCCCGCTGTGTGACGGCGCTCCTCGTCTGACAGTTCTTAAATAACGGGGGGGGCGGGGCCACCCAGTGACCCCGCCCCCCTCTGACGCACGGTGACTTGACGGGACTTCCCTGTGGCATTCCCCGTGACGTCACAGGGAAGTCCCGTCAAGTCACCGTGCGTCAGAGGGGGGCGGGGTCACCGGGTGGCCCCGCCCCCCCGTTATTTAAGAACTGTCAGACGAGGAGCGCCGTCACACAGCGGGAGCCTCCCTCCATGCCAGCATGGATTGCGGAGCGGCCCGGAGAAGAAAATGAAGAAGAGAAGAAGAGAAGAAAAGAAGAAGAGAAGAGCGGGAGCCTCCCCCCATGCCATGGGTGTGGAGCGGCCCGAGGAGAAGAAGACAGAAGACGCCGCGGAGGAGATGGTGGACGAGAACGCCGGAGGAAGAACCAGAAGAGCCAGAAGAACCAGAAGATGAAGGAAGATAGAAGAAAGAAGAAGCATTTAAATAAAGGAATTGTCAAAAACTGTCTCTTGTCATTTTTAACATTTTTGACACTTTCTTCGTGAAATGGTAGGGGTACTTATGTACCCCCTTACAATTTCACACAGGGGGGGGGCCGGGATCTGGGGGTCACCTTGTTAAAGGGGGCTTCCAGATTCCGATAAGCCCCCCGCCCGCAGACCCCCACAACCACCGGCCAGGGTTGTGGGGATGAGGCCCTTGTCCTCATCAACATGGGGACAAGGTGTTTTGGGGGGCTACCCCAAAGCACCCTCCCAATGTTGAGGGCATGTGGCCTGGTACGGTTCAGGAGGGAGGGGGGGCCGCACTCTCGTCCCCCCCTCTTTTCCTGCGGCCTGCCAGGTTGCGTGCTCGGATAAGGGTCTGGTATGGATTTTTGGGGGGACCCCACGCCGTTTTTTTTTTTTTTTTGGCGCGGGGTTCCCCTTAAAATCCATACCAGACCTGAAGGGTCTGGTATGGAATTTAGGGGGAACCCCACGTCATTTTTTTTTTTTAATTTTGGCCGGGGTTCCCCTTAATATCCATACCAGACCTGAAGGGCCTGGTATGGAATTTAGGGGGACTCCCACGTCATTTTTTTTTTTTAATTTTGGTTCGGGGTTCCCCTTTGGGGAATTCCCATGCCGTTTTTATCAATGAACTTCTATGTGTATTGTCGGCAATGCAATAGCCGCGGGTAGTTTTAAATGAGTTTTTTCCTTCAAAATGTCATTTTGCTGTCAGACTGTTCTAAACACAGGAAACATGCGCCCCTTTACAGGCACACTATAGACACCCCCCAGGTACGAAATTTAAAGGGATATTACACTTTTATTGTTTGACTTTAAGCATTATTAAAATCACTGCTCCTGAAAAAACGGCCGTTTTTAAAACTTTTTTTGCATTGATCCATGTCCCCTGGGGCAGGACCCAGGTCCCCAAACACTTTTTATGACAATAACTTGCATATTAGCCTTTAAAATTAGCACTTTTGATTTCTCCCATAGACTTTTAAAGGGTGTTCTGCGGCATTCGAATTTGCCGCGAACACCCCAAATTGTTCGTTGTTCGGTGAACTTGCGAACAGCCAATGTTCGAGTCGAACATGAGTTCGACTCGAACTCGAAGCTCATCCCTACTCAGGAGGAACCAACAAAGTCTCATTTAATGTGGCCAGACACCAAACGTATCAAGACACCTGGAGGCTGGATGGGCCAGGATAGTCCACCGGGAGGGCACCATAAAGCACCGCAAAAAAGGGAGGGGGGGGGGGAGAAGAAAGGAAGGCAACATCACCCCCACTCAGGATATAATTAAAGTACCAGTCTAGATAGTATGTGTGTATACTGTATAATTCCAATGGAAGGCAAAGGATGGGCAGCTGCATCGGAAGTATATAGATCTGCAGAGTATCCCTAATGCAGACTCCTGCTTACTCCAAAATCCAATCCTTAAAGAGGGTGTCCTTACATGAACAGCCTGAAGAAGGTGCAGATGCTGGAGCATGTTGCACTCCTAAAAACAGGTGGAACATGTAACATGTTCCATAGGTGAACTTAGCCTTTAAAGTTTATTAACCACTTGCCTACGGGGCACTTACACCCCCTTCCTGCCCAGGCCATTTTTCAGCTTTCAGCACTGTCGCACTTTGAATGACAATTGCGCAGTTGTGCTACACTGTACCCAAACACATTTTTTATCATTTTCTTCACACAAATAGAGCTTTCTTTTGGTGGCATTTAATCATTGATGGGTTTTTTATTTTTTACAAAAAAAAAAAAAAGCGGTCAAAAATTTAGAAAAAAAAATGTTTACTTTTTTTCTGCCAGTAAATTTTGTAACTAAGTAATTTTTCACCTTCACTGATGTGCGCTGATGAGTCGACACTGATAGGCTGAACTGGTGGGCATTTATGAGGTGGCACTTATTGGCACTGATGAGGCGGCACTTATGGGCACTGATGAGGAGGCACTAATATGCCACACTTATGGGCACCGATAGTTGGCACTGATGAGCACTAATAGGCAACACGGATAGGCGGTGATGATGGGCACTGATTGACAGCAGCAATGGGCACTAATGGGCGGCACTGACTGGCATCGTTAATGGGCACTGATTGGTGGCACTTGTGGACACTGATTGCTGCCACTGGTGGGAAGTGTTCGTTGGCATTGGTGGGCACTAATTTGTGACTTTATTTTGCAATATTGTAATCAGGGCACTGATAATCAGTTCCCTGATTACATTCCTAGACGTCCCCCGTGTGGAGATGGTGCTGATCAGCTCTCCTCGCCACACACTCTGTCAGTGTGAGGCCAGGAGCGACGATTACCGGCACTTCCTTGTTTACATGTGACCGGCTGTGATTGGACACAGCCGACCACATGGTTAAAAAGCCGTGGGCGTCCCAGAATGAGAGCTGCACCGCCCAGCCGTCATTTGACGGTGGGAAGGCGGCAAGCAGTTAATAGACTCACTGCCAGCAATGTTGAGGGTTATTATTGTGTCCACTGACACCAATGTTGGGGTTTATTACTGCACTCACTGACATCAATGATGGTGGGTTGTTGCACTCACTGACACCAATGATGGTGATTTATTACATCCACTGACACAAATGTTGGGGATTATTATTGTGTCCATTGACACCAATGTTGGGGGTTATTATTGCACCCACTGACGCCAATGATGGTGCGCTATTATTGCATCCACTGCCATGAATGTTGAGGGTTATTATTGCACTCACTGGCGCCAATGATGGTGGGTTATTATTGTATCTACTGATACCAATGCCGAGGGTTATTCCTGTCCGACACCAATGCCAAGGGTTATTCCTACCCGACACCAATGTAGAGGGTTAATACTGCCCCAACACCAAACCAATGCTGGGATTTTTGTACTCGTCTGTGTATTTTGACATGCTGCAAAAAAGCAGGACTGAAATTTTTGGGCGTTGAAGTGCTTTAGCCTATTCATTTTGATTGAGCTGCCTAAATTGACGCAATGCGTGAAAATGTGTTGTTATTGTGCAGGCCTCTGGAAGTCTCAGGAGCTGCACTTAAAGCCCTCGACAATCTTCAAGTTGAGCACCACTGATGTACACAGATCTAAGGAATTTGAAAGGCACAAACAAACACGCAGACATAGTGTAGTATACAACTTATACTTATTAACTGAATAAGAAAGTAGTTCACTCACATGAAAAAGAGTGAACCATACTGCAGGAGGTTTGAAAGGTCCCTTTGGAACTGGCCCCTGAGGCTAACAGAGAGCAGTCCTATTACATGGCAGACAGATGGGGAAGGAACGAGGAGTACTGGATGGTAGTGTCCAGTGTGCAACTGGTATTCCGAGCTCCTTTCCCAAGAGAGACAAGCATTGAACTTGTCAAATGGCATGTGTACTGACTGGCGCTTTACCAGCTTTGCCCACCAGCCTTTGGTCGACAATGAATTAACAATCTCCTAGATTGTAAGCTCTAATGAGCAGGGCTCTCTGATTCCTCCATGTATTGAAGTGTATTGTAATTGTACCGTCTGCCCTAATGTTGTAAAGCGCTGCGTAAACTGTCGGCGTTATATAAATCCTGTATAATAATAATAACACTCTCATTACTAATCCAACAAGGCAGGTGACAAAGAAAGCTGAACCAGTAGACAGGTCTACCTCGCTATGTAGTGTGGGATAGGTGTGTGAATCATATGACTGGTAAAATCGTTTACACACAGCACTGAGCTTCAATTGTCCACTCCAGGTGCCACAGAATTTGCAGTGTTGCCATTTTTAGAATAAAGCTGGAAACCAGGTATGATTTTAAGTGCATACTTGCATTGGCCCACTTTTTACCAATGTAAGTATGCATCTCCCTTACCTGAGGGGCCTCTGGGGAAGCCAACAATCACTGTGGCGTTCCAAGATTGGACAAGGTGGGTTGGTGACATCATGATCTTTATCTCATCCAAACAGTGAATGCCTTGCATGCTATGAATGGCTTCAGTGTCAAGTAAGTAACCCCCTGTAGTATGCGTGCAAAGTTGTTTGTACAGGACCTGGAAAGTCATGGCTATCACTGCAGAAATACTGACTACTACAGTGATTCTCAGCTTTCTCAGGTATGAGATCTGCTTACTTACATTAATCCAAGCTGGACCAAGGTAAGTATAGAATACAGATCAAACCTGGCATCCAAGTTTAAGCAATATCGGTATCTGTTGCTGGACGAGAAAATAAAAAGACAGAAAAATCATAATGTTGCCCCTGTGTGATTCCAGTTTCCTACTAGCACCAAAAAAGAAAAGAGACAGATGTCATCTAGTTGTTTCTAAGGGCAATATATAATTTGTCTTACAAATAAAATATGTATGGAGTTAGCAACTGACAAGCAAACAATGGATATTCTGTGAAATGGCCAGTCTTCCATGCCTGTGCCAGAATCTGTCGTGCTGTGTACTGTTCTTCTACACAAAGTGCCAGAGGCCCCAGCTGAGTCATGAACAAGATACGTGGGGTGGAAAATTCACATTTATTTGAAGATATAGATACCTTTTTATTTCACATTATTACTCCTTATAACCTGGGGCCCACCACCTGCTTGGGAGACATCGCCAAAGCATGTTCAAAAATGATACAGCAACTGAATAAAAACATCATGTTTTTGAACAGTATATCCCAAGAATATCTGAAAATCTGAAGTAGCCCATTACATAATTAATTTAGCACTGTTGTTAAGCTTTAATACAGAAGATAATATAGTAAACAGAACAAAATAAGATGCAATAGAAGATATGTGAAAACAGACAGAAGAAGGTCATGGTGTGAATGATCTCATATCAAAACAACAAAGCAGCTACAAGCCGGCCATAGACCGTTTGAATATCGGCCGGATCAGCAGGATCCGAACTATGTATGGGCAGGCTGAATGTACCAAAGTTGATCAATCAACTTGGGTACAACCAGCCTGCCGGATTTTACTTGCGATTATTGCAAGTGGCTGTTATAGCCACTAGCAATAATTGCGGTCTTCTGGGGAGTTGCAGGAAAGAAATTTGCCTCAACCAACTTAACCAACTTGAAAGAAGAATTTCTGATGTCCTAGTCTGTCATTAATGCAGCAACCACTCTACCTTCCTTTGTCTTTCAAACTGTACAGTTTTATCAGCCAATAAGCCTAAAATGGACACACAGTGGTCGAGTTAAAAAAAGCTATGAATATAATATTCACATACATAATTAGATATTTCTGAAAAAATTGTAAGTGTTTATATGAGCTGAAGATCTTAGAGAAAAATATGGATGAGGGTGATAATTGTCGTGGCCAACATTTTCAGCCTGAAATGGCACAGTATATTACAATATGGACTGTACTTTTGTAAATATAGGTTAATGCTAATACATACTGCACATATTGTCCATTGGTGAGTGGTAAAATTCTCTTTCAGTCTAGGCTACAAGAAAATGAAATCCTTTATTGGGAACAGTTATGCAAAGAAGCAAACTGGAGATACACTACAATGTGCACAGTGAAACGTCATATACCTATTTGTGGTTCTAATACTATGCATAAAATATTAAAGCATGCTTTTTTTAACCAGAATGCAATGGATATTGAAGACTGCCAATAACAATATTCAAGCATGTGATACAGTGTACACTGAACCATATGCTACAATGTACAGTTTATTCATACAGGAAGTACAATAAAACGTCATAGTTAAACCGTTGTGAGATAGCCACCCAGCTTAGAGTACAATATCATCAGAGCTATTGACGTATACGGTCCATGACTAGGTCCACTGCAGCTAAACCAGGGACATCTAGCCACGAGGTCCACAAATTTATCAAATTTTCCCCCTCTGTGTTGGTAAATTAACTTCTCAAGTCGGATGGTATCACCCATTTGAGTAATCCACCCATTTGAGTAATCCATTGCTTCACTGTAGGAGGCTTTGTAGACTTCCAGTGCCTTAAAATTAGTTTGTGGGCCTGAAAAGAGAGCCCTGGCAATGGCCTGTCTTGGAGTGTCCTCCACTGGAAGGTCATCTAATATACCCAACAGACAATATTTACGGTCTTCTGGAATCTGAACCTGGAAAACCCGGTTAAGAGTATCCATGAGCTTCTTCCAATAAAAGTGCAACTCCTTATCAAATCCCCATGAGCTCTACAACACCTAGTACAGGTGGAATCTGATCATACCCCCATAGGAGCTAGTCTGGCCGGTGTATAATGCAAGACCATATAGAACTGTGAAAGGCGTTGAGCCACATTCACTTAGCACTGGGAAACAGATTGTAGCGCTTCTTCTCATTGTTCCTCCTCAAAGGCCCCAACAGATTAGGCATGCTTTAAAAAAAAAAAAAAAAAAAAAAAGTGATCAGCCAGTGTTATATTGTAGTACAAAAAGTCACTACACCGTCTAGAACTGTCATGTTTCCAGTGAACTGGTATTTTCCAATCTCTGTACTGCTAGCAGTGGTTAGTTACCCAAACTTCTGCTGGTCTTTGTGTTTGTGGCCAGCCTTTACCCACTATGAGGCAATTTGATGATGCAGTTCAGATGTTGCTCTGGAAGCTGGTGTTTGTATAGTTGGTATTTAGGGATAAAGTTCACTTTAAAATAAGGTTTCTGGTTATAGCATATTTTCAATAATATAGCATTGGTAGTACATGGAATTGATTTTACTTCTTGCCAAATTGGAGTCTCCACACCCTTCAAAAATAAGTCAGTAATGAGAGCAAACATAATTTGCCTCACCTGATCATTCCTTCTCTGTCTCTTTACAGGTATGTGTCAGCTCAACCACATCTTCCACTGTTAAATGAAATTGGGATCTGCTTGCTGTCTGTGTGTGTGTGTGTGTCTTTGGTATGTGTCAGCTCAACCACATCTTCCACTGTTAAATGAAATTGGGATCTGCTTGCTGTCTGTGTGTGTGTGTGTGTCTTTGGTATGTGGCCTTCTCCATCTGTTGCCCTGTGTGCATAACCATGACGTTGTTTTTTGTTGCTCTGGACTGTCTTACCTAAGTTTTATGTGTTGATCTTATCTTGGCCTCTGGCCTCTTGCTATTCTGACTTTAGAAGCAAAAAGTCCACTTTGATTGTTAGGCATTCTTATATTCACTCATGATTAAAAACGAACTTCAACCTCACCCTTATAACAGTATAAATTTGAGCATCCTTAAGGGGTCAGCACATTGCTGGGGGAGCACATTGCAGTGGCTTCTATCCTTAAGGCTTCTATCGCTAAGTGATTCTTTCTACAAGTTATATGCACTTCAATCTCTGCACTTCAGCGATTGCACGAAGCAAACAAATACAGCAATCTGCACTGGAAAGTACCTGACAGACTGCAGGTGACCCTGTCTCTCTATTAAGCTCTCCTTCCACTCTGTAACATGCGCTCTCTACCACTGCTTCTGACACTTGTGTCCTCTCTCCTCAAACTCTCTTACCTTCACCCCCCCTCTCCACCCGCCTGCTTATACATATCACCCTGCCTTCTGTCCTCTCCCTACTACTGCTCTTACCAACTCTTGCTCATTCTACAGCCATACACTGATAAAACCTCCAGTACTCTGAGACATGCCCCTTCACATAAATCGCATTCCCACATTACCTCCCTCACCCTCCTGCTTCTCCTAATCTCTGGTGACATATCCCCAAACCCTGGGCCACCATCATCTGTCTTTGCCCAACGCTCCCATCCCCCTACACCCTCTGGCAGGAATCGCAACCCACAGAACTTGGTCTCTATTCCTCTTTCCAAAACCAGCCCCCCCTTTTCCTGTGCCCTTTGGAATGCACGTTCTGTCTGCAACAAACTCACTGTCCTTCACGACCTCTTTATCACAAATTCCTTTAACCTACTTGCCATTACTGAAACCTGGCTTCATGAATCAGATACTATTTCTCCTGCTTCCCTCTCCCATGGGGGCCTTCTCTGGACTCACTCCCCCGGACCAAGTGGACGGAAGGGAGGTGGAGTGGGAATCCTTCTAGCACCATGCAGCACCTATCAGGTACTTCACCTCCCTCTCTGACACGCTCCTCTTTTGAGGCACATTACATTCGTCTATTCTCTCCCATTTCTCTAAGAATTGCTGTCATCTACCGGCCCCCCTGGACCAGTATCAGCTTTCCTTGATGACTTCTCTGCCTGGCTACCCTACTTTCTCTCTTCTGAAATACCCACAATTATTCTCGGGGACTTCAACATCCCTGTTAACACTAACACTACTATTACATCTAAACTTCTCAGTCTAACCTCATCGATTAACCTGAAGCAATGGATACAGGCTCCTACCCACTCCAACGGCAACACCCTTGACCTTGTCTTCTCCTATCTGTGCACTCCGTGCAACCTTTCCAACAATCCACTCCCACTCTCTGATCACCACCTTATTAGTTTTGCTCTCTCCCTGTCTTCCACCTCTTCTCCCTCCAACCGCCTAACAGTTACACGTAGAAACCTTCGCCACCTCAACCCCTCTCTTCTCTACTCTGCTACTGATCACCTCTATGACAAAATCTCACCTCTGTCCTGCCCCAACCTAGCTACTTTCACCTACAACAGCTCACTGTCTTCCTCCCTAGACAAGCTTGCTCACCTCACTACACGCAGAATTAGGCCCCGACTGCTACAACCCTGGCAAACAGATGACACCATAAGTCTCAG